>NW_024424341.1:42737162-42750448 GCF_017311325.1 Ursus maritimus
GCAAACACAAGACCGGAGGAGCCCTGGATACATGAGGAACCTGTGCAGCATAGGAAAGACCGAACTCAGGGGCCAAAAGGAGAACAGAATACAGGCAGCAGCTACACCCAACTTTCAGTGAACTGCAATTCCATTTCTCTGATTGGAGACTTCACTATAAAACAGGACAGGACGATACCAGAGGGGCTCTGAAAGAACAAGGATTCACTGAACATAAAGACACAGCACTAGCTTCGGACGGCCCACCATGTAATAGAAGGCCTCAGAAACAGAACAAATATAAAGGAATAGGACAGGTTTTTTTTGTTTGTTTTTTTTAATACAAGAGTTCTTAAAACAAGACATAAACATACTAGCCATAAACAAAAACAGATATGTTTGACAAAAATATCCTGGAAAACATCTGACTGGTAAGACACCACAAAGTGAAGACAAGCTACAGACTGGGAAAAGACAATTCATGTAAGGTAAAGAATCGGCATCCAGAATGCATGTAAAATGCCTACACATCAACAGGTCAGAGACTACACAAATCCAGGAATGAGAAAGAGAAGAAATATAGATGATCAGTAACGGTATGAAAAGATACTCAATCTCACTAGCAATCAAGGAAATGCAAAGTAATACAATATACCTTTTTGGTCTTGAGATAAGCAAAAACTATAAGACCTGACAGTGCCAAGTGGCAGCAAAAATGAAAGGTAACAGGCACTCTTCCAGAGCGGTGACAAGAGGCTTTGTACCTTCAAACAGCCACGTGGCAGCAACAGTCATCTTGAAAACACATAAGCACCCTAAAACTAAACGTAATTCTGCTTCTAGGAATATGTCTACATTAACAAATATATGTGTGCACAAAGTGAAATTACAAGAATGTTCACACGGCTTTTCCTGGAATAGCAAAAATGGCGGGGGCAGGGAACTTCTAAGCCCATGCATGAAAAGGATGAACAGAGGGCAAAAGGAATGAACTTATCACATGGATGGACCTTAAAGTTGGCCTTCAATAAGCAAAGAAAGGTGCAGAAAAACTACAGGTAGGAAAAGACTGCTTTAAAAAAAAAATAGAACAGGGGCACCTGGCTGACTCAGTCAATAGAGCATGAGACTCCTGATCCCAGAGCTGTGAGTTTGAGCCCCACGTTGGGTACAGAGAGGACTTAAAAAAATCTTTAAAGAACAGAATATTACTATCTATGTGTATCTATAGAAATAGATTATCTATGTATGAGTATGAAAATAAATTAGCTGCATACACACCATAAGCAGTTATTCTGCATAAGCATGGGAAGAGAATGTGACAGGACACTGTGTAAAAAGAAAACTAAGCAAGTATGACAAAACATTAATTGTTCAGAGTAATGGAGACCATGTTTGATTACTTTTCATACTTTTCTATAATTATGGGATTTGTCCAAACAAAACTTTAAACAAAAAAGTATTTCCAGGGGCGCCTGGGTGGCACAGCGGTTAAGCGTCCTGCCTTCGGCTCAGGGCGTGATCCCGGCGTTATGGGATCGAGCCCCACATCAGGCTCCTCCGCTATGAGCCTGCTTCTTCCTCTCCCACTCCCCCTGCTTGTGTTCCCTCTCTCGCTGGCTGTCTCTATCTCTGTCAAATAAATAAATAAAATCTTAAAAAAAAAAAAAAAAAGTATTTCCAGATTTGTAGATGTTACCAAAGTGGAAGGAATCATGGACTGCCAAACAGGAAGAAAAAAACACCCCCAGCTGAATGTCTCCACGTTGGGGCCCGCAGTTCATGGAGGCCTTGAAGATGCCGAAAATGCAAAACCAAGACTGGATGTGAAACAGAAAAAAGAGATGGGGGAAGTCAGGACCCAGGCTCACCAGCTGTGGGGACAAGAGGGACCCTAGAAGCTAGGACAGGAAGGAGTGAGCTGTTCCATTCCCAGGTAACCCTTACCTGAACTCGTACTTTACAAACACCTGCTAGGATGACTTGAAAATGTCTCACCCAAATTTCCTGTAATCATTCTTGCACATTTCACCTTGTACATACGTACGAGCACTTACCGGGGCTCTCTAAAGCACTTTATGGCATCTGCTAACCAGCCGCACATCTAAACCATGGGAGGGTTTGAGGGAAGATGCCAAGGGTGCTGAGATGGGTCTCAGCTCCTGCATTATCTGAAAGCATGGACGGATGGCCCATTCATGGAATCTGGGGAAATTCAGATGGGTTCTTTGGCATCCAGAATTTCATTAATATTCTATCGCAAGATCTCTGCAGGGAAGGAAAACAACTACGTGCACGTCCTCAAGACAACCAGAGATGAGTGCAGAGTATAGATTATTGTTGTTTACATGCATGTTTATCATGCAGAAAGCACTGATGGATTGTTACACAGGGGTTTGAGAGTTTCCATATTTGAGGAGGCTGGCTGGAGTTTTTTTTAGATGGGATATTATTTTCCCTGTTCTTCAAAATAATGGGATCTGGGCTCCCACTAGTTGAAACTTCACTATCCAATATGTTCCCCAAAATGGACTATTCAGATAACAAGGGATGACAGCATTTGACGTTTTCACCAGGTGAATGCTTTATTTAAGTATTTAGTTTGGAAGGAACAATAGAGGGATACGGAGCTCCTGTTAGCGTTCCTGAAGACCTCGCTTAATACGAAACTCACGATTCAAGTCTTGAGTTTCCCACAGGGAAAAATCCGAAGTGAGTGTGGGGAGGGGCCAGGAGCATGTTCTCAGAAATCACAACTCTTCAGACATTGGAGGGTGTTGTCATTTTAATTCTCCACTTTATTTTCTCAGCATTAACCCTAATAATTCTCAGAAACCCTCACATAACTTAACAGCAGAGTGCAGCCCAGTGGTTATTAAGGCTTCTTCACAGCATTTTATTACAACTAACTTCTGTTACCAAGTGACTGATTCGGGGCCCATCTTTCAGCCTAGCCTCACTGCTGATTCTGTTACAGAATCTAAAAAGGACTACATATCATAGCAGCAGTGAACATCACAGTCACCCACGTTCTGATGCCAGACAACCACCACTCTGCATGACGTGGTTCAGGCCCGTCTGCCTCCCCGGGACAGCATGCTGCCATGTGGGAGCAGCAAGCTTGTGATGCACTTTGCCAGTCAGCTTTGAAACTGTGGGAGATTCCATTACAATTTTTTTTAATTTGGGGGATGGCATAAAGTTGAAATTTTATTAATATTTTTATATCTCAGTATCTCATATTTGCTTGATCCATTATTTTAACTAGAAAAGAAAAATCTAAATATAGCAATGAAACTATTTTTCTTCATCTTTCATAGTAGGGAGTCAAAAGGGTAAATATAAAATTCATGAATCAGGATGAAAATCTCTCCTTTAGAAATATGGAGATAACCCTAAGGAACCAAAAACAGTAAGTTAAAAATGGCTGCCTCTGAATCATAAAAAGAAATAAAATGTTGATATGTACTACAATATAAAAGATCCTTAAAAACAGAAACCGGACATGAAAGGCCATATACTGTATGATACCTTTTATGTAAAATGTCCAGAATACACAAATAAATAGATAAAGAAAGTAAATTAGTAGTTGCCAGGGGTTGAGGGTGGTGGGAACAGGGAGTGACTACTAATGGGTACAGGATTTCTTTCAGGGGTGATGAAAATGATCTAGAAGTAGATATTGGTAACAGTTGTCCAATTCTGTGAATATATGAAAAATCACAGAACTATACACTTTAAAAGGGTGAACCTATGGTATTTGAATAATACTTTAATAATGTTGTTATAAAAAAGTTTGTTTGTAAGTGGCTGCCTCTAATGAAGAGGCTGGGCAGGAGATAAGGGAGATGACATCTTTCCAATATCATCTACTCTGCTATCCTACTTCCTGCCACCTTTCCCTATCAACTCTGCTGACCTATTTCTCTCAGGAGCCATCCTTACGCCCTTACAGTCACAAAGTTCTAATGTTTTGACTCTCTTACACCTCTAAGGTCTTCTAGGCCGTGGTCATACTGTCACTTGAAATGCAAGCCTGCTTCCCACAGCCCCCTTTCTCCCCACACTCCTGCCAGGGACATCCTTCCAGCCACATTTTAGACACTGGCGCCTCCTGCTCCCAACACTTAATGAGGCTCTTTATTACGGCCAGGATGGAGCCCTGGCTCTGCAGCAGGCATTCAGGGCCCGGTAGAGTTCATCCTAGCCTTTCCGTCCTAAATTCTAATTGGGGTCAGCCTTCACCCAGTTGCTGGTCATGCAGTACCCCTGACCCCACACCCAACACACACCAGTGGTGCCATAAAAGGCCAGACCCCTGCTTACCAGGTTGATGAACCCCTTTCACCTTTTGATGCAAGTGTGTCATGTCTCCCGGGCAGCCTCTCTCCACACAGCAGAAGGACTCCAGCTGCTCTGTGCCCCAATGACTCTATGCAGACCAACCCACTTTCCAAGGCATTAGCTGGCCTCGGCTCCTCTAAGGCTTGGGGCCTCCCTAAGCATCTCAGGCTCATGTCCTGAACCACATGTACAGCACCAGCAGGCCATGAGGTCTCGTAGCTGAGTGAACCATCTTAGAAAATAAGGGACTGAGAATTCCTCAGGACCAAGGCTTGAACTTGTCCATGTTCCCCTCCCAGCAAGCACAGCGCTCACAGGACAGCATCAAATTGAATCAGGCACTGAATACATGAGGTACAGTGGGAGGAGGAAGGGGGCGCTGCCAGCCAAAGGGGTTGCCCCCACCCCCCAAAACAACATAAAGCACAGCTGGGGCTCAGGAATGTGAATAGCCTGGTTAATAATGTGGCTCCAAATCATAGAAAACTGTTTAAATTCTTCCTGAATGCTCAGAAAGCAATAAACTTCTGGCCGATTCCTTCTCTACCCAAACTCTAGCTGTTATAAAGTGAGGAACACAAAGACTAAGATGGCGGGGGACAGCCCAGACACCTTAGGGAACAGGACAGCCCTTCTGGAAAAAGCAGAAGCCCACCTCACCTGGATCTGGGCTGTCGGAAGCCCAGTGGCCCTCTTCTCCTCTTCAGAGTTTTCTTCCACATGCCAGGCCGAGTCCTGAGGACACAGAGCTGGGGAGGAAAACAAAGTCACGGAGGCAGCTCTCCCTGCCAGAAGTATGCCCACATGAGTCCTTCCTCCTTGGGGGGCAGGCTCAGGGAGAGCCAGTTCCTGGCCCTCTCTGTTGGGCAAAGGAAAAGACTCACCTTCTACTTTTATAGTTGAAGGAAATGGGGCTCAGAGAAGATTAGGAATGTGCCTAAACATGAACCCTGCACTGCCCTCCTTTGGTCTGAGGTACTATCTCTGAGAAGTAGTGCCATTCCCATCCTTTCTGGGCCTGAGCCACAAATGGCCACACATTTATTCTCATGCACTCTGTCCTGGAAGTGTCACCATCACTTTATCTCCCAGTGGCATGTTCTGATCCTTCCCTGTTCCAGCTCTGCACAGAGACAGATGTGGACCAGAGTCCCCCAAAACCCCCATGCCCTAAACCCCCACCTGGCTCCCCAGCTCTGATTCCTGGCCAAGGAAGGTCAGTGCTGGGAGAAGCCAGGACATAGCAGCCAACATGGCCAATGGGGACACAGGCTCTTGACTCACCCCAGGAGGCCCATGGGTCAACAGCCGCCATTTCCCAGGACTGGTCTGTAAGGACACCTGCACCAGATCAGGTTAGGACAAGTAAAGGAAAGGCACTGACAACAATCCTAGTGACTAAAGGCAACAAAATGGGAAAAGCCCATCTGCCTCACTAATGGTGTAACAAAGTTCCATAAACAGAGCCCAAGGGCATGTGACAAATTCCAACCATAATAAGCTAGATTTATACCAGAAATGCATAGGTAAATCACTATCAGAAAATTTGATGTGATGTAACCACAGAACAATTAACAAAAACCCTTAAACAGCTAAGGAGATACCTGATAAAATGTTTAACATTACCTAATTTTGTAAAAATGTAAGTAGTAAGACACTCCTTCGATGTCTTTATTGATAGGTATATGAAACCTCACAAAAGATAGTGTACCACTGACATCACACTATTCAACACTGTTCTTAAATTACATGCCAATGCTATAAAAACCAGAAACAAAAATAAAGGTAAAATATGGCAGTGGTAGAGAAATTGACTGGATGTATGGCTGCCTAAGAAATCCCACAAATCACCAGAAAATCTCTTAGAACTAATGAGACATTTTAGGACTATAAGATATACAAAAATTACACCAAGTTTCCCTTTCCACCAACAACCAACTTGTTTTTTCTTTTTAAATGTCACTCAGTTCTAGTTCTATCCAAGACCAAGAGACCCCCTCCAATCCCCCAAAACCCTCAGCCCTTGCCCAGCTTTGACCCTTGGCTGCAGCAGACTGCTGCTGAGGCAGCCCAGAAGAAACAGAATTTGGACTCACCCCACGAAGCCCACGGGTTGATGGCTGCCATCCCACAGGATCAATCGACCAGGTGCCTGCCCAGGTGCACGGGATTCTGGTGACTCACGCAATGCAACTGCAGTACAAACCTAATGACAAAAATGGAAAACACAAAAGTGGTCCTTTCTCTGGAGAAGATCCACAGGAAACAAAGGCAGCCCATCCACAGAAGCAAGAGAAGACTTCTGGGGAGCATTGTAAGAAAACAATTTACATGTCAAAAACAAAAGAATGAAGAGTGAGTTGAATCAGCTGAAAAAAGAGCACAATCCAGGATGACAGCGTGGAAATTTGTCAATGGCTCCTGAGACAGCCAGTGACAGCTTCAAGGTAACTTTTCAGTGATTTAAAAAATTACTGTAAAATCTACTGGCACCGCCCAGTACAACAGCGGCTGCCTAGAGCTGGCGGGGAGGGAGGAATGCCAACTGACCGCTTAACGGGCGCAGGGATTTCTTTCGGGAGGTGATGAAAATGTTCTGCAATTAGATAGTAGTTTTTTTATTTCACAACTCTGTAAATATACAACAAAAACCACTGAATCGTAGTCTAAAATGGTTAATTTTATGTTATGCAAATTTTATCTAAAAGGAAAGGAGGGAGGGAAGCAAGAAACCTACCAGGCCCAACCTGTCTGTTTCCTGGTGTGGAGCCCAGACCACAAACTCCCTAAGTTCCAAGTCTTTGTGCAAGTCCCGAGACCTCCCTGAGGGTTCCAAGGCCAACTGGCAGAGCTCTGCGGATTCCTGAGAGTGTGTATAAAGCACCAGGACGCCTACTGGGCCCCAGAACACCGGGATCTGTGCCAAAACTCAAAGTAGGCAAACTATTCTGCACCGTTGTTTGCAACTTAACAAAGTCAGCCGTCACTGCAAGCTTAAAGGAACCGAGGCCTGTTCCCCTCCCACGTTCGACGCCGTCCTTCTGCGCCTCCGGTGAACCCGCGGAGACGAGAAACACTCGCTGGGGAAAGAAAGGTGTTCATTCCCATTAACGGCGTCAGAGGCGTCCTCATCACCGTCTGCCTGGCCTCCCGCCCGATTTCCTCTGCAACCCCCGGGGCGGATGTGATGCTCAGGAGCCCGTACCAGCGAGGGGACGGCCTTACCTGGTTCGCGGCTCCCGGCCTCCCACCCCTGCGAGCCCGTCCCCGCCGCTCTCGCGACTTAACAAGCTCGGGGTCGCTCGGCCGGGGGCGTCCGGCTTTGTTCCGCTCCAAGGTTCGGCCCAGCGGTGCACTTGGGATCCTCGCGCGCGGCGGGGGAGACAAAGGCGTGCCGGGCCGGCCGCCGCGATCCGGCGCCAGGCCCGACGTGCAGGGTTCCCCCGGGCCGGCCCAGCCGGCCCGGCGCGGCCGCGAGCCCGGAGGCGGGAGGCAGGAGGCAGGAGGGTGGGAGAACCAAGGGAAACCGGGGCGCGAAGCCAGCGCGAAAAGGGCAGGCGCGGGACCCGTTGTGGTGCCGCGCCGACCCCGTTGGCAGGCGCCGCGTCTTCCCGCTCGTTTTCCCGACCCTCCTAGTCCTCGGTGGCTGTAGCGGCAACACGACCACCGCCTGGGCGACCGCCTCACCTCGGCGGCGGACAATGGCGACCGCTCCCCCGGCGTCGACCAGGACGCGCCGCACGGGCTCCTGGGAGTTGTAGTTCCGGGCAGTACGCTTCCGGCTGGTCCGGAAGCGTCGCCATGGCAAGTACCGGGAGCAACTCCGCCTGGAGTCCCGCCCCCGCGGCGTCCGGGACTTGGGCGACTAGTATCCCAGCCCCCGGCGAGCCGGAAGGTGCTGTCCCGGGCCTAGATCACCCTCTCCGCCACCGCTCAACTCCGGAAGGCCTGGGTAGGTCGCGACCCCGTGAGCCTTAGTTTGCCTATCTGTGAAATGGGGGCTCACGGTAACTGCCGTTAGCGATGCGAACTTGACCAAGTCTCATCGTTTTCTGCTTCCCATACGCAGATCTGAACGCTTTCAAGGGGTCCTTTCATTTAACATTTACAATACTCTAAGGAAGTGCCTGTTCTGATCTCCCTTTCTAGATGAGGAGGCTAGTTTGAAGCTTCTCCTCGCATATGTATGAAGCCCTAGAATTTAGAACATAAGGAATTGTTCCCAGATCTCTTTCTAGATGGCGAAGCTTTATGGGAGTCTAAATCGCCATCGACTTATGTTGTAATATTTCCTGGAGTGAGCATTTATTGCAAGCCGTTTAAGACTAGAGCAGGGAACGTGGTAAATGAAATTTCTGCCTGGCGGCTGTTATTCAAACCACTATTCAAGAGCATGGACCAGGATGACGAAAGGGCTCCTCACCCAGCTCAGGAAGGATTCCTGAGTCACAACCCCCAGCCTCCAGCTCTAGCTGAACCTGGAATCCCCAAGCCCATCGACAGCCTTTTGGAACTTCCTTCCCACCTGAGTTTGAGGTGACCCTCACCCCGACCTTCCCTGGCTCCACACCTTTTCCTCCTTGTTCCTGATTCATCTTGCCTGTGCATTTGTCCACCCTAGTTTAGACTGCTCAGTTGGGGGAACAGCACATTGGTCAGAGAGGGGCAGTGAGGGGCCTGATTGCAGACAGCCTTATGGGCATCGTGATGGCTCTGACTCTGGCTTCGAGTGAAATGTAAAGTTTTCGCATGGTTCGAGCAGAGCGCTGATGAGTTCAGACCTCACCAAAAGGTCACTTAGGTTTCTGTGTGGAGAATAGACTAAGAGGGTGAGGGAAGGAGCAGGGTGACCCCTGAAACCAATGCAGTAATCGAGGTGGGAAATGATGGGCGCTTAGATCAGAGTGATCAGTGTCCGGTTGCAGAGGTTAGTATTTTAAAAGTAGAGGCAACAGGTAGTAGATTGAAGGTTTTGTTTCATGAGCTGCAGTCCAGCCTGTAATACCCAGAGCAAGGCAGGCTCCTCAAGGCACAGCTGTTCACCAAGGGCCTTTTTGGGTAGAGAATGGGTTATAGGTGTGGGAGGATACTACTTTCTCTGACCCAAGCCCTCTCCCACTCCATTTACCCCAGTGTGCTGTGTGGCGCTCCGTTCTCTCCATGTTATGAGGTGGCAAAGGCTGGGCAGCACAGCCATCTTGGATGCCCCTACTATGGGGGTCTGAGCTATTTCTGAGCTGCCACAGGCTTCTGAATGGGAAGAGATCAGAGTAGTAGGAGAATCCAGGTTCTCCTGGGGCATGCCTTTCCTCTGGGAGATGCCTAAAGAGTGGTCACCCCATGCCACCTGAAGGGCTCTGGCTGGTTCCGTTTCCTCACAGCCGGATGATGAGAATGAAAGGTAAAGGAAGGGGAGTCCAGGGCACATTTCTTGGAACAAAGAAGACCTTTTATGAGCGTACAACCATAGGATCACCAATAGTAAAATAACTAGTGCAATTTAGACTTGAAGTTACCTATGCTCTCAAATCGTAGGATTAACTCATAGTCACCAGCTAGGAGCCCAGGAGTTATTAAGTTCAACATTCTGTGGGACCGTGAGACCTCCACATGGAAGTCAGCATGCCTCTCTGCGTCAGTGGCCATGCAGAAGCTTCCCCTCTCACAGCTCTTCCTTGCTGCTTCTGCCACAGCACAGCATTCAGCCTGCAATTTTTCTCATCCCAGGGATTTAATGGTAAAGGTCTGCTCATTTTTCTTTTAAGAAAAACATGTAAAATATAATAAAGTTCTAAGGAATTCAGTGAAACCCTGTGAAAGCACTCATATACAGGTCTCCTTATGGACAGACGCAGGGTACTGACGGGCCATAGCAATGAATATTTATATCCAACACTGATAGATGTTTCCAAAACGATTGCACCTTTTCATACGCCCCCAAGCAATGGTTAGGAGTTCCACTTGCTCCACATCCTCACCAATGCTTGTTAATGTCAGCTTTTTACATTTTTGCCAATTCATGGGTAGAAAATGGTATTTCATTGTGAGATGTTTGCTCTTCTCTTATTGGTGAGATTCAAAATCTTTTCACAGTGTTAGCCATTTGTGTGTTCTCTCTTTGAATTAACTTCTTACTTCATACATTTTTCTCTCAGGTAGTCTTTTTCTTACTGGTTTATAAAAGTTCTTCACGGAAATTTGACATTAATCTTTTATTAGGAATGTATCCTTTCCAAGTTGTGACTTACCTTTTACTTTATGGTATCTTTTTTTTTTTTTTTCTTTTTAGATTTTATTTATTTATTCGACAGAGAGAGAGACAGCCAGCGAGAGAGGGAACACAAGCAGGGGGAGTGGGAGAGGAAGAAGCAGACTCATAGCGGAAGAGCCTGACGTGGGGCTCGATCCCAGAACTCCAGGATCACGCCCTGAGCCGAAGGCAGACGCTTAACCGCTGTGCCACCCAGGCGCCCCTACTTTATGGTATCTTTTGAAGCAAAGAAGGATTGTTTAAAATGTCTTTTCCGGGACAACTGGATGGCTCAGTCAGTTGAGTGTCTGGCTCTTGATTTCTGCTCAGGTCGTGATCTCGGGGGTCCTGGGATCGAGCCCCTCACTGGGCTCCGCACTCAGTGGGGGTTGGCTTGAGATTCTCCCTCTCCCGAGTCAAATCATTCTCTCTCGCTCTCAAATGTATAAATCTTTCTTTAAAAATAAAAATAAAATGTCTTTCCCAATCTAGATTTATTTTATTCCATTTTCTTGCCAACTGCCTTGGCCAGAACCTCCATTACAATGTTGAATAGAAGTGATGAGATCAGACATCCTTGCCTTGTTCTAATCTTAGGGGTAAAGCATTCAGTTTTTTACCAGTAAGTATATTAGCTCTGGATGTAGATGTCCCTTGTCAGGTTGAGGACATTGCCTTCTATTCCAGGTTTGGTGAGAGTTGTTTGTTTTTTAAATCAGGAATGACTATTGGATTTTGTCAGTTTTTTTCTGCATGTATTGAGATAATCATATACTTTTTTTTAGCTTGTTAATACACTGAAGTACATTTATTGATTTTGGTTAAACCAACCGTGCATTTTTTAGATAAACCCACTTGGTCATGACTTTTTAAATTTCTATTATTTTATTATTATGTTATTGGATTCCATTTGCTAAAATTTTGTTTATAAAATATTGCAACATATACATTTAACAAAGGATTTGTATCCAGAATATATACACAACTCCTACAACTCAATAATAAAGACAAACAGCCTAACAAAAAATGGGCAAGAGGCTTGACTAAACAATGCCAAGCAGCCAATAAGCACATGAAAAAGTGTTAACTGCCATTAGTCATCACACCAGAATGAGATATCACTGAACACTCACTAGAGGGGCCCTGGGTGGCTCACTCGTTGAGCGACTCTTGGTTTTGGCTCAAGTCATAATCTCAGGGTTGTGGGATTGAGCCCTGCAACTGCCTCTGCACTCTGTGGGGAATCTGAGGGGACACCTCTCTCTTTCTCCCCCTCTGCCCCTCCTACCCCCCTGCTCATGTGCTCTCTCTAAAATAAATAAATCTTTAAAAAAAAAAAAAAAAAAAAAACAACCCTGGAGTGCCTGGGTGGCTTAGCCATTAAGCATCTGCCTTCGGCTCAGGTCATGATCCCAGGGTCCTGGGATCGAGCCCCACATCGGGCTCCCCGCTCGGCGGGAATTCTGCTTCTCCCTCTCACACTCCCCTTGCTGGTGTTCCCTCTCTCACTGTCTGTCAAATAAATAAATAAATAAAATCTTTAAAAATAAATACATACATACATAAATACATAAACATATAAATAAAAAACCCTCACTCACAGGAATGGCCAAAATGAAAAAGACAATGCCAGAATTTGGTGAGGATGTGGAACAGCAGGAATTCTAATACATGGCCAGTACTTGCATAAAGTATTTCAACCACTTTATAGAACTGACAGTTTCTTAAAAAGCTGAGCATACATCTATTCCATAACTCAGCCATGTCACCTCTAGGAATTTCTCCAAGAGAAATGAAAGCATATACCCATAAAAACAAAACAACCTTGATAAGAATGTTCATAGCACCTTTACTCATAGTAACCAAAAACTGGGAACATTCCAGATTTCCATCAATCTGAGAATGGGTAAATTGTGCTATATTCATCCAATGGAATAAATACTACCCAGCAATAAAAAAAAACAATTACCGATCCATGTAATGACATAGATAAGTCTCAAAAATTTTTTGCTAAGGGAAAGCAACAGACACAAAAATGCACAAAATATATGACTATAATCTCATCGTAGTTATTGCCATGGATAAATTGCAAAGGTGAGATTGCTGAATCAACTCATGAACACACTTTGCGTTTGGACGCTTCCAACCTAACTGTCCTACAAAGAGGGTGCACCTGTGGAAGCATCCATGCGTGCTGAATAACAGAATCCAATTCCTACTACTTTTTTAGTTTCCTTTTTTTTTTCCTTAAGTAAACTCTATCCCCAACACGGGGTTTGAACTCATGACCCCAAGATCAAGAGTCCCATGCTTTACTGACTGAGCTAGGCAGACACCCCAATTTCATACTATTTTTTTTTTTTGAAGATTTAATTTATTTATTAGAGTGAGAGAGACAGAGAACATGAGCGGGGGTGGGGGCAGTGGGAGAAGAGAATCTCAAGCCGACTCTGCACTGAGCATAGAGCCCAACATGGGACTTGATCTCACAACCCTGAGATCATGACCGGAGCCAAAATCAAGAGTCAGACACTGGGGCCCCTGGGTGGCTCAGTCGGTTAAGCATCTGCCTTCAGCTCAGGTTATGATGTCAGGGTCCTGGGATCGGGCCCCATATTGGGCTCCCTGCTGAGCAGGGAGCCTGCTTCTCCCTCTCCCTCTGCTGATCTCCCTGCTCCTGATCTCTCTGTTCATGCTCTTTCTCCCATGCTCT
>NW_024424341.1:42750458-42866689 GCF_017311325.1 Ursus maritimus
AAAAAAAAAAAAAAAAAAAGAACAACCCTGGAGTGCCTGGGTGGCTTAGCCATTAAGCATCTGCCTTCGGCTCAGGTCATGATCCCAGGGTCCTGGGATCGAGCCCCACATCGGGCTCCCCGCTCGGCGGGAATTCTGCTTCTCCCTCTCACACTCCCCTTGCTGGTGTTCCCTCTCTCACTGTCTGTCAAATAAATAAATAAATAAAATCTTTAAAAATAAATACATACATACATAAATACATAAACATATAAATAAAAAACCCTCACTCACAGGAATGGCCAAAATGAAAAAGACAATGCCAGAATTTGGTGAGGATGTGGAACAGCAGGAATTCTAATACATGGCCAGTACTTGCATAAAGTATTTCAACCACTTTATAGAACTGACAGTTTCTTAAAAAGCTGAGCATACATCTATTCCATAACTCAGCCATGTCACCTCTAGGAATTTCTCCAAGAGAAATGAAAGCATATACCCATAAAAACAAAACAACCTTGATAAGAATGTTCATAGCACCTTTACTCATAGTAACCAAAAACTGGGAACATTCCAGATTTCCATCAATCTGAGAATGGGTAAATTGTGCTATATTCATCCAATGGAATAAATACTACCCAGCAATAAAAAAAAACAATTACCGATCCATGTAATGACATAGATAAGTCTCAAAAATTTTTTGCTAAGGGAAAGCAACAGACACAAAAATGCACAAAATATATGACTATAATCTCATCGTAGTTATTGCCATGGATAAATTGCAAAGGTGAGATTGCTGAATCAACTCATGAACACACTTTGCGTTTGGACGCTTCCAACCTAACTGTCCTACAAAGAGGGTGCACCTGTGGAAGCATCCATGCGTGCTGAATAACAGAATCCAATTCCTACTACTTTTTTAGTTTCCTTTTTTTTTTCCTTAAGTAAACTCTATCCCCAACACGGGGTTTGAACTCATGACCCCAAGATCAAGAGTCCCATGCTTTACTGACTGAGCTAGGCAGACACCCCAATTTCATACTATTTTTTTTTTTTGAAGATTTAATTTATTTATTAGAGTGAGAGAGACAGAGAACATGAGCGGGGGTGGGGGCAGTGGGAGAAGAGAATCTCAAGCCGACTCTGCACTGAGCATAGAGCCCAACATGGGACTTGATCTCACAACCCTGAGATCATGACCGGAGCCAAAATCAAGAGTCAGACACTGGGGCCCCTGGGTGGCTCAGTCGGTTAAGCATCTGCCTTCAGCTCAGGTTATGATGTCAGGGTCCTGGGATCGGGCCCCATATTGGGCTCCCTGCTGAGCAGGGAGCCTGCTTCTCCCTCTCCCTCTGCTGATCTCCCTGCTCCTGATCTCTCTGTTCATGCTCTTTCTCCCATGCTCTCTCTAATAAAAATCTTGGGGAAAAAAAAAAAAAAGGACACTGAACCAGCTGAGCCACCCAGGCGCCCCTCCAACTTAGTCTTTTTATTTTTTATTTTTTTAAGATTTTATTAATTTATGTGACAGAGCGACAGCCAGCGAGAGAGGGAACACAGCAGGGGGAGTGGGAGAGGAAGAAGCAGGCTCCCAGAGGAGGAGCGCGATGTGGGACTCGATCCCAGAACGCCAGGATGACGCTGAGCCGAAGGCAGACGCTTAACGACTGCGCTACCCAGGCGCCCCTCCAACATAGTCTTTTTAAATCTTTGTCCATCTTTACCTTCCAGTTAGCCTCTCTAGACTGTGTTTTCTGCATCTATAATATGGAAATAATAGAACTTGCCTCACCAGGATCTTTGTATTAAATGAGATAATGTAGACTGCATGCTTGGGGTACTGCCCACCTCATAACAGCTGCTCAGTATTAATTTTCATCATTTTTATTTGCATCTCTTTGATGACTGATGAACTCATGTACTTTTTAAATGTATTTATTGTCCATTTGTATTCCTTCTGTGAATTTCCTGTTCATACAAAGGACTAGTGAGCAACCTTGCCTTGGTGCTCCCTGAATGGAATGGAGATGGCTCTACATCTGGGACTGGCAAGGCTTTTCTGGTAAATATTTTGCCTTTTCAGGCGATGCAATCTCTTACACAACTACTCAGTTCCACGTCAGTGTTAAAGCAGCCACAGACATATGGGAATGAGTGGGTGTGGCTGTGTTCCAATAAGACTATTTACAAAAACACATGGGCCAGATTTGGCCTGTGGGCCATAGTTTGCCAACCTCAGTGGTAGTGTCACCATTTCAGTCTGATATCATACAATACAAATATTTTTTTCCTGTTAACCAGGTTTTTTCCCCTTCATCTTTAAATATTAAATTTTATCAACTTCTTCCTCATTAATCATTGAGATGACTGGGTTTCTCCATTGATTGATTAAAAATGGGGTATTACAGTTATATATTTCCTAATACTCAGTAGGCTGATTCCTGGAGTGAATGTTCCTGAATTCAAATGTACTAGCTATACTGTCTTTACTGGCAGGATCTGATCTGGAAATTTTGCATTAATAGTCCTGAGAGATATTGGCCTTTAATTGTTCTTTCTTTGAGTTTCAACAAACCGGTATCACAAGAGAGGTAAATATTCAGCTTTCTACATGTTCTGGAACAGTTGTGTATCAGTGCAGAGCCCGTCCTGGGACTCAATCTCACAACCCTGAGATCACGACCCAAGCCAAAGCTGAGCGTCGACGCTTTAACTGACTGTGCCACCCAGGTGCCCCACTCCTCTTTGTCTTTTTATTTACTGTAAAACTGTAGCAGTTTTTTAAAAAAAGACTTATTTATTTGGGAAAGAAAGAGAACGTGTGAGCAGAGGGAGGGGCAGAAGGAGAGGGAGAGAATCTTGTGGGACCCGACACAGGGCTCGATCTCATGACCCTGAGATCATGACCTGACCGAAACCAAGAGTCGTGGATGCTCAACCAACTGAGCCACCAGGCGCCCCATAACATTGTTTTGAACATAAAAAGAAAAGGAAAGTTTTGAACATAAAAGGAAAGCCACACGGTATCCAACGACTTTTATTGATTAGCTATGTTCATCTCTGTTTTCTTCTAAGCCCTTCTCCAAACGCATATATAGGGCAACGCAGTCACAACAGTTCACATTTCACTACAGTTGACCCTTGAACAATGTGGGGGTTGGGAGTGCTGATGCCCTGACTCTCCAAGAACTTGACCAATAGCCTCCTGTTGACTGGCAATCTTACTGAGAATAAAAAGTCAGTTGATAAACACATATTTTATATATTATATATATTATATACTGTATTCCTATAATAAAGTAAGCTAGAGAAAAGAAAATCATAAGGAAGAATTATAAATTTACAATACTGTACTGTATTTATTGAAAAAACCCACGTATAAGTGGACGTGCACAGTTTAAAACTGTGTTGTTCAAGGGTCAACTGTATTATAGGCATTTTCCATGTTTCTACACAGTGTTCCTAATTATAGTTTATAATGAATTCCTGAAACAAACTAGAAGCAGCCTAATTTTCTAGCACTGGGAGAACAATGAAGCAAATAATGGCACTCTGGCTCTTTGGAATGGTTCATCAGTCATTCAGTCAAATATCATCAACCTATTTTGACTTCTGAGCAATAGCCCTTCCCACACTGGGCAATCACATTAATTAATGTTACCAAAGAGAGTTTTGATCACACTAATTAAAAAATTTTCCTAGGTACCAAATGCTACGCATATTCAGCCCTTCTCTGGAAATGCGTCAAAAAACCACAAAATGTAAATGTATGTGTACAGTTTTTATATATTAAAATGAAATATGTAGTTTTTTCTCTCTGGTATGAGTTCTTTGGTGCCCAATAAAATTAGAACCTTGATTGAAAGCTTTCCCACATCGATGACATTTATATGGTTTCTCTCCAGTGTGTGTTCTCTTATGTTGAGTGAAGGATAAATGAAAACTGAAAGTTTTCCCACATTCATTACATTTATATGGCTTCTCACCAGTATGGATTCTCTTGTGAACTGTAAGGTGAGAGCTGTGACTAAAGGCTTTTCCACATTCATCACATTTGTATGGTTTCTCTCCAGTGTGCGTCCTTTCATGTTGTGTATACGAGGAGCGATCACTAAAGGCTTTCCCACATTCAGTACACGTATAGGGTTTTTCTCCAGTATGTGTTCTCTTATGCACATTAAGATTAGACCTTCCACTGAAGGATTTTCCACATTCATCACATTTATAGGGTTTCTCTCCAGTATGAATTCTCCGGTGTACATTAAGGTGAGAATTTTGGCTAAAAGATTTTCCACATTTATTACATTCATAAGGTTTCTCACCAGTGTGAGTTCTCTGGTGTAAAATGAGGTGAAGGCTCTGCCAGAAAGACTTCCCACATTCATTACATTCATAGGCTCTCTCTCTATCATGATTTCTCAGATGGTAAGAAAGAGATGAAAGTTTCTTAAAGGCTTTCCCACATTCATTACATTCATAGGGTTTCTCCTTAGTATGAGTTCTCATGGCCTGAGAGAGGGGTGAACTATAGGTAAAAAAATCTCCAGTTTCTTTACATCCATAGACTTTCTCTCCTACATTAATTATCTCATGTGTAGAAAGGTGTATGCTCTGGTTGGTATATTTTCCATGCTCGTTCAACTTAGACAGTTTTTCCAAGGCTTTTCCACATGGATTGCCTTTACAAGGTTTCTTCCCTACCAAGATTTCCTGAGGATTTTTTAAAATAAAATTATGCTGTAAGCTTTGAATTGAGTCAATTTGATGGAAATATTCTTTGACAAGAAATCTCTGTGAAGAAACAAAGTCTGAATTGAAGCTGCATTCTCCCACCACCTCAGCATTTCCCCAATCCCCATCCCGGGTCACTACTTGCCCTTGTTTATGTTCCATTGGCCCCAAACTGCGACCGTGCATCTCCTGCTTCTCTGACTCATCCCCAGATTCCCAGTCGTCTGCTATGGTAGAACGCCAGCAATCATCCACTGCGGATCTTGTCAGGTTCATGCTGCTGGGTAACTTCTTCCCAGAAAAGGCCTCTGTTGGTGGCAACTGCTGGCTTTTAGGTCTCTTCTCCCATTCTAGAAGGAAATTAAAAATAATTTGGGTGCTTAGAAGAAAACTCCTAGTGTGAGAATGTTGAGATAAAAGCAACAAGATGTGCACATCATGTGTAGACGTTTTAAAGTACCAACCAAAAAAAAAAAAAAGACGGAACTTTGAGAAGAGAAGCCGCGGAGGGTACACGCAGAACACAAAGAACCCACAGGAAGACTGACCAACCTAAAGAGTGATCAGCACAACAGGCAGAGGGGACACCATTAGGAGACAGGTCATGGAACAGGCAGACATTCCTGGAGATAAGATGTTCAGGACAGCCGCCTGTCATTTATGCTTGGACATCCCAGAATTCGGATCCATTTCTCCACTTAACGTCTTTTCTGCCTGTAATCAATACCAAATTAACCTTCCCAACAAACCAGTTTCATGACACCAAGAACACTTCTTTTGATCCAGTCTTCCAAAGCATCCAGAAGCTGGGTCAGACTACCTCAGTTATCCTCGATCCTTCTCATTCTGGGTTTCTTTAGTTCTCCCTAAGCAAGACCATTTCCACCAACAGCACAGAGTTCCTCTGCTTGAGGACCTTCCTTTGGTCTTCAAAGTCTTCAGCTTCAGCAACGCTTCCCCTTTTCATCATGCAGTTCTCAAGTCCCAGGTCACCTCCTCTGAGAGACCCTTCCCAACCTCCCAGCCTGCATGGGTCCCTCATCACTTTCCACCTCACTGTCCTATTTTATTTCCCTCATACCACTGTTTAGCATTAGTCAACATCACCTTGTTCTTTTTGTTCTTTATTGTCTGCCCCTCCCCAGACATTATACACTAGAGGCTTTAGGCTCCACAGTGGTGGGAACCTTGCCCGTCCCGTTCACAGTGTGTCTCCAGTGCCCAAATTGTACACAGAGAACAAGAGGACTCCACAGACAGACAAACAAAAAAGAGTGATCAGCACATCCCTGGAGCACCGGGGATGCTTGGGACGTGTCTGTGAGGTGGACAAACAGGGTACCTGATCATGCTCCCTAGCAGCCTGCCCCCATCGGGGGGGTAGGCCTTATGTTTCTGACATGGGCGGAGGCTACAGAATTGAAGGTGAGGAGGGCTTTGCAAGGTCATGCAGAGCAAAAAGGGGTCTGGAAACCTACAGAGGGTTCCTCCTTGAGTCCTTGACTGGAGTCCAGCTGCAAATGCACAGAAGGCTAAAACCTGACAAAGAACAGCTGTTACAGGGCTGAGCAGAGGTTTCAGAAGTCACCCAGTGTTGGGAGACATTAGCTCTGACCCAGTAAGCACCTGAGGCATTCAGGTGAGACTCTAGAAAGTTGTACCTTAGGAGGAAACACCATGCCCTAAGGATAAGGACTACATCCAAGGATTAAAGCAAAACCGAAGTTATATCACCTTAATAAATCCTAAAACTGAGGCTCATCAGGATTAGGGTGATTTGCAGTAATTTAACTGCCTATCAGGAAAAAAACCTCATACTCTTAGTAGAAGAATCCATAGTCTCTCCAATGCCTCATCTGCAGCCACTGCACCAGTAGACAAAAACTGACTAGACATGTAAAGGAACAGGAAAATGTGACTCATAATCAAGAAAAAAAAAGTCAACGGAAACAGATATACCAAACATTAGAAGTAGCAGGAAAAGATTTAAAAGTAACCATTATGGCTCTTTCTCTTCAACTTGGTGGCCAAGCAGCAAACACAGAGAAGTAGATCTTCATGGAGACCCTGACAAGCAAGGCCATTACCCTCAAACTCAAGCCCAGTGATGCCACTGAGAATGTCAAAGCCAAGACAATGAGGGCATCCCACCTGACCAGCAGTGTCTGTTTTGGGGGGCAAACAGCTGGAGGATGGCTGCACTCTCTCAGACTACAATATCCAGGAAGAGACCCAGCACTTGGCGCTTGGCCTGGAGGTGGCATCACCCAGCCCTCCCTCTGCCAGCTTGCCCAGAAATACAACTGCAGTGAGTGTTGTGCTCCCACCAGACGTGTGGCCAAACCAACCATCTGCACCCCCAGAAAAAGGTCAATAAAGCCCCTCCATCAGCTCTTCCTTTCTTTGCAGGGTGGCCTCCTGCCCAAGCCCCATGGCCCTGGGGCCTCAATAAAATTTCACTTACACTGACTAGAGAAAAAAAACCAACCTATCAAAACACAGAATTTCATGGAAAATTTGAAAAAAGAACCAAGTAAAAATCCCATTCTGGAATTAAATAAAAATACAGTAGCTGAAATAAACCATGAATAGACTTAACAGCAGACTGGACATGGAAGAAGAATCTGTGAATTCAAAGGTAGGAAAGCAGAAATTATATGATGATACAAAGGGAAAGAAAAGAATTTTAAAACAGAACATCTGACAAAAGGACTAATGTGTAGCTGGAGTTACATGAGAGATCAAAGCAGCAGAGGACACATTCGAAGAGATAAAAACAGAGAGTTTATCTAGACTGGTCAAAGGTACCATCCTAGGTGTTTAGTGTTCAAGGGCAACAATCTGTAGAGAAAATCTTATGATTTTGACATCTGATATCAAACTTCTTAGCACTTCATTACATACTTCAATGTTATAAATAAAGCTAGTAAAACCATTCTAAATGATGGTCTCTGGGGGGAAGATATACATGAGACTCAATTCCCACTTTTAAAATGTAACTTTTCACTGGGTACATATTAAAGACTCACCCCCAAAAAGGTGAAAGTTCACAGGCAGTGTGGGCTTAAAGCACCATACCCAGAGATGTAAGAACTAAACCATCAGTTCTGATTTCATTCATTTGTTCCCTGTTAAACCCTCTCTGCTCTCTAAACAACAGTTGGTAAACGGTGCTTGCCTTTCAGAGAGAACTGAAACACAAGTGGGAGCCTCATCCAGCAGGCCAGAATGACAGAAGTCTAGAAGGATTCAAGACTTTAAAGTGATGACAGATCTTTATCAAACACCACACCCAACAGTAGCAGAATACACATTCACCAAAAAGACCACATGCTGTATCGTAAAAACATTTCTCAATAAATTTAAAAGGACTGAATTCATACAGAGTATGTTCTTCAACCACAATGGAAATAATCTAGACATCAATAACAGAAATCCCCTCATATTTAGAAATTGAACAATTTACTTCACAAATCAAAGAAGAAATCACTTTCATATGTTGTGTTTTCATTACAATTCAGTTCAAGACATTTGGAAAACAAAAAGAATAATGAACTGAACAATAATGAAAATACATGTGAAAAAGTGCAGGCGGTTGAAATAAGACTTGAAGGAAAATGTAAAGCTATAAATGCAAACATTAGAAAGGAAAAAAGCATTAAAATTAATGACCTAAGCTTCTGCCCCAAAAAGCCAGAGAAAAGGAAAACAAGTTAAACCATTGTTGGGGCTCCTGGGTGGCACAGCGGTTAAGCGTCTGCCTTCGGCTCAGGGCGTGATCCCGGCGTTATGGGATCGAGCCCCACATCAGGCTCCTCCGCTATGAGCCTGCTTCTTCCTCTCCCACTCCCCCTGCTTGTGTTCCCTCTCTTGCTGGCTGTCTCTATCTCTGTCGAATAAATAAATAAAATCTTTAAAAAATAAATAAATAAAATAAAATAAAGTATTGTTGGCAAAAAAATAAAAAAATACCCATTTTCTTTAAAGTAACAATAATAAGATGGAGGCTGACTTCTCAACAGAAACCATGGAGTCTAGAAGACAACTGTGTGGTGTCTTTAAAGTGCTGAGAAAAAGAAAAAGAACAAAAAACAAAAAACCTGACAACCTAAAATTCTCTGTTTACAGTATCTTTCCAAAATGAAGATGAAATAAAGACATTTTCAGGCAAATACAAAATGAGGGCATTTTGTCATTCTAAAAGAAATGATAAAGGGAACTCTAAGAAAAGGAAAATGATCCCAGATGGATTTATGGAAATGCCAAAGGTAATGAAAAGCACTAGAAAAGGAAGATATGAAGGAACATATAAACAAACACTGACTGTAAAGAAAATTTCCCCATCTCACCTAGGCAGGAATCTTGGGTGAGCCCTCTGCCCATCATCCATTGGTCTATTCTGAGTTCTAGGTGGGCAACAATATCTGGCGTGGGGTTCCAAGGTCCTGTGTAAATGAGTGATCAAGCTGTGAGGTTTGGGTTTTTTTCATACGCATTTTGTGACAACATTTTGTTTTATTTATTTTTAAGTAAGCTCTATGCCCAACATGGGGCTTGAACTCACAACCCCAAGATCAAGAGTCACATGCTCTACAAAATGAACCAGGCAGTCTCTCAGGCTGTGAGGTCTGATGAGGAGAAATCCCCCAGTGACTCACACTCCCAGCTAAATCAAACCCACTCTGCCAAGACCCCAGGCAAATAGAAGTTGACATGGGGAACAGCCTCACCCACAGTGACCAGGTGTCTTAAGGTCTCCAGCATCACGTCATGGTACAGAGTCCGCTGGGCAGGGCCCAGCAGGCCCCACTCCTCCTGGGTGAAGTCCACTGCCACATCATCGAAGGTTACCTGCCCCTGAAATGTCACCCACATGTCTGCTGAGCCACGACCCTTACCCCTGCAAAGTTCCCAGACAGCAGGGAGGGGCTATGTGGGAATGTGAAGATGCACCCAGGTGTACACGGAGATGTCCTGAAAGCGTTCTGGCTTCTGAGGGATATACCTGAGCCTTCCTGCCGGGCATCAGGTGTCTGCATCAGCCATTTCAGAGGTGAGCCCCCATTATACTAAAACGTTTACCCCCTACATATCTCACCCATTTCTTGATCAACTTGTGATCTTCTACAAGACCAAATGAACAGTTCCCTTTAGGGTTCCCCTTCCTTTTTTTTATACCACCAGGTACATAAAAATGATAACGTTAATATTTGCTGATAAAAATGCTAACGTTTGCCAAGGGTTCTCTTTCCACGCTGGGCGCTGTACTTATTAAGTGAGCACTTTACCTAATGGAAATTTTCTTAATCCTCACAAGAGTCTCAGGAAGCAGTTCCCACTTCCTGGGGTGGTTTTTGTTTTTTCAAATGAGGACCCTGAGCTCAGAGTTTACACGTCTTGGAATCATGGTTATGGTGGCTTCATAAAAACGAACTGAGAGATGTTCTCTCTTTTAGACAATCATTCCAGATGATGGAAAGACAGATACAGTTTGTCCCTTAAATGTGTGGTAGCTAAAGCCATCTGGAATCTGGGTCTGTAACTTTCTTGCTGGGAGGTTTTGTTTCCATCTCTACGGGTTACGGGACTTCGCGGATATACCTCAGGACTTCAGGATTACTGAGGTTTTCCGCCTCGTTCGTTCAGAACGACGGGCTGGGGCACCAACTCCCACCCAAGCCTCGAAAGCAGGGTCCAGACCCCGCCCGCAAAGGGTGGGCGCGCGGCCACTCACCGGGGGGTGGTCTGCCAGGGGCCCCGCGGCCATCGCTTCTTCCGACTCCGAGGTCCTCAAGCAGCCACCGGCAGCCCCACCCGCTCCCTCCGGCGCCCACTGGCTGGGGGCTCCGGATAGACCGCTCGGGGAGGCCCCACACCACGGAAGAAACCCGAGCGGTCCGCCCGGCGCAGCCTCGCAGCCTCTCAGCGCGACGTCGGCGCCGTGGCGAGGCGAAACTACCACGACCAGAAAACCCCGCGCTGCAGCCCCTGACCAATGGGAGTACTCGGCCCGGGACCCGGAGCGCCGGACCTCGCCGCAACGGCATTCCGGGAGTTGTAGTTCTGCCGCGGGAGCCCTAGCCCTAGTCCAGCCGTCGACACAACTCCGCGCCCAGAGAGTCAGACTACGTTTCCCAGAAGGCGCGGCGGTGGCGGTGTCCGCCCAATGGGCATGCATGACTGGGCCTGGGCTGGGGAACGGGGCCTTCCCGGCCTAGGAGTTTAGGCTCCCCGGTCGGGCCCAGTCGGCAATGAAACAGATTTCTCTAACCGTAATTCCCGGAAGCTACCGTTGGTCAGGTTCCCAAACTCCAGAAGCGCTCAATCGGCGGCTCCGGAGAGTCCCAAGAAGCCTGGGGAGAATTCCAAAATTATAGGGAATTTATAGTTACACTAGCTTTGTCCACCAGATGGCGGACGTGGACACCCTGGGCCTGTACTACATCTCCCAGAGGCTCCGCGGGGCGGGTCCTCCTCCCGAGGAAGGAACTTGCGGGCGATGCCGGAAAGTAGGTGTCACCCAGGAGCGTGGCCTTCTGGGAGTTGTAGTCCATAGTCTCACTCCCTAGCCTGGTCCTGCCCTCAGGCTTAGACTACAGCTCTCAGAAGGCTCTGTGGCAGCGCGGGGTTGGGAGTGTCTGGGGGCCGCCAGCCCTCAGCTCCAGCTGTCAAAGACTTTGTCTTCACAAATACACCTTCTTGGGGACGAAGTAAAAAGAAGTGTCTTGATGTCCTTTTTATGTGAGACAAAGACATGTATTCAAATGTTATGTCCGTGCCCCGGTGTTTCCGTTCATCGGGTAGGTAATGAAGGCAGGCATCCCTCATAAATCATCAGATACTTCTTCCATAAAATGGAATGTTTGGTCTTACCTAAAACACGATGTTGTCATAACCGAGATTTTCACCCCGTTTATGTTTCCTTGACAATAACGGAAAATGAGAAAATCCTGGAGGTGGTTTTGTTCTCTGTTTGGAGAACTAAAATGTGGAGAAACTTTCCTGTTCGGGACAACTGGAATTGTCAAACTTCTGAGAGCGAAACCTAGGTTTCGGAAGGGAGGTGCAGACAGAGCCTTGGGTCACCTTTTCTTGTAGACAGACCGGCACTCGGCTCTCCCGGCTGGCATGTGTGAAGTCGAGGTGGGCATTTCTTCCAGGCCAGTCTGAGCCCTGGCCCATCTTGTGGAAGATGTTTTCCACGCACTTTTTACGTCACAGCCATTTTCTGCACAGGGCAGATTCACCAATCCATGTTCTCTATGCTCTTCTTGGTGGTTCTTTAAGGAATTTTCAAAACCTCTCTTTTTAAAAAATATTTATTTGTTTATTTTGGAGAAAGAAAGAGCGAACGAGGGGAAGGTCAAATGGAGAGGGAGAGAGAGAATCCCAAGCATCCACACGGAGCGGGAGCCCAACTGGGGGCTCTATCACAAGACCCTGAGATCACGACGTGAGCTGAAACCATGAGGGCCACGTTAAGCGATTGCACCACCCAGGCACCCCAAAAACCCGTGACAGTCTCCACCCCACTCCCCAGCCACTCTGCCATTTTGTGTCATTTGAAAGCAAATCTCAAACAGTGTTTTGGTGTCCTATTTTAACTATGATATGTAATGTAAAGATAAGGACCATTTTCTAACATAATTAAAATTCCATTATCAAAATTTTAGAGAAAACAACAACTTTCGCACTAATGAATATTCAGTCTTCCAACTTAAAATTATCTCCACGGTTTTAAGTAGTTTGAGGGATGCCTGAGTGGCTCAGTCGGTTAAGCCACTGACTCTTGGTTTTGGCTCAGGTCGACCTCAGGGTTGTGAGATGGAGTCTGATTCTAGCTCCAGGCTCAGCGGGGAGTCTGCTTGTGTTTCTCTTTCCCTCTCCCTCTGCCCCTACCCCCACTCGCACTCACTCTCTCTCTTTTTCTCTCTCTCAAATAAATAAATTTTAAAAAAATTTATTTGAGGGGCGCCTGGGTGGCACAGCGGTTGGGCGTCTGCCTTCTGCTCAGGGCATGATCCCGGCGTGATGGGATCGAGCCCCACATCAGGCTCCTCCGCTATGAGCCTGCTTCTTCCTCTCCCACTCCCCCTGCTTGTGTTCCCTCTCTCGCTGGCTGTCTCTATCTCTGTCAAATAAATGAATAAATAAAATCTTAAAAAAAAATTTGAGAGAGACAGAGATAGCAACAGAGAGCATGAGTGTGGAGGAGAGGGAGAAACAGCTGAGCAGGGAGCCGGATGTGGGGCTCAATCCTAGGACCCTGAGATCATAACCTGAGCCACCCAGGCGTCCCAATAAATACATCTTTTTAAAAAATAAAAATAGTCTTTTTTTTTTAAAGCAGGATATAACAAAGGGCTATGCTTTGTAACATATTAATTTCCTTTCTTGTTTTTTGGTAACAGCTTTATCGAATTATCATTCACATACCATGAATGCACATATCATTCACATACATATTTACAGTGTAGAATTCAGTGATTTTTAGCATATTTACATATTTGTGCAACCTCACGAAAATCAGCGTTAGAATATTTCTTCCCCTCCAAAAGCACCACTCTTCTGACCCTTCACCTACCAATCCATCCTCCCCCAGCCCAAGGCAACCACCACTGACTGTCTGTATCTAAGCATTAGCCTATTTTGGACATTTCATATAAATGAAGGCACACAATATATGCTCTTTTGTGACAGTCTTCTTGCACTCAGAATAATATTTCAAGGTTCACCCATGTCGTAGTTTCAGTAACTTAATTCCGCATTCCCAAATCACATTCCATTGCATTGATATGGCATATTCTGTCCACTCGTCAGTTGAAGGGCATTTGAGTTGTTTCCATTTTTTGGCTGCTTTTAACGTTTGTGCACAAGTTTTTCCATAGACATATATTTTCATTGCCCTTGTGTATCTATCTAAGAGTGGAATTACCGGGTCATATGGTCATTCTATGTTTAACCTTCTGGAGAACTGTCAGACTGTTTTCCATTTTACATTCCCACCAACCGTGGATGAGGGCTTCAACTTCCTCACCAGTACTTGTTATCTTTAATAGTGTTGTTGTTGTTGTTGTTGCTATTGCATCACGGGCCTTTTCCAAAGTTTTTTATTTTTATTTTTTGAGTTTATTTGTTTATTTAAGTTTATTTATTTAAGTAATCTCTACACCTAACATGGAGCGCAAACTCACATCCCTGAGATCAAGAGTCACATGCTCTTCCGACGGAGCCGGCTGGGTGCCCTGAAGCCCTTTTATTTGTGAGGATCTTGAGCAATGCCTACAGAGAGAATAGTCCATGACCATCCCCATACCCATCATCTTGATCTAGCAGTCATTCATGTTTTGCTCTATGTACTTCATCTCTCGATTGCTTCTTTCCAGCCACGGAAAAATAATGAGCCCAAATCCTGTGGTACCAGCGTCTTCAGTGAGGACTGACTTCTGAGGCTCATGAGGCTCTGTGGCCTGGACCTGGGAGATGCTCGCTCCGGGGTTCCTCACCGTGCCTTTTCCACTGAGCCCAGCATCCATGCCTTAACCAGGCTAGAACATTCTGTTCGGGTTTCCACAGGATGATGCAGCACTTGGGAATGAAGATGCCAGCCAGCAGCCCTGCAGTTGGGGCCAGGATGGACAAGATCCCCACAGGCACAGTGGCCTTCCCCGGGTGCTGTGGTACAGGGGCGAGAAGGCCTTCCAGATGCTGCAGAAAAGCAGCATGCTGAAGGTGAAGAACTTGGTCTCATCAAAGGCATCAAGCAAACCCCTGGCCAGGAAGGCCAAAGAGAAGCCAGCTACACAGAGGAGGGATCCCATGACCATTCCACATATCCCATTTATCGATTCACTCATTTATTCTTCTTTCTTTTAGCTTTACTGAAGAATAGTTGACAAATTAAATTTAAGATATTTGAAGTGTACATCGTGATGATTTGATACACATATACATTGTGAAAGGGTTCCACCCACTGAGTTAATTAACATATCCATCCCCACACGTATTTTCTTTTTTTTTTCCTTTTTTTTTCTTTTCTTTTTTCTTTTTTTGTAAGAACATTTAAGTTCTACTGTCTTGGGAAATTTCAGCTATACAGTGTTATCAACTATACTCACCATGTTATACATTTGACCCTTCATTGACTGACTCGTGAATTATTTGCAGTCACCAGTGTCCAGATGGGCCACATCAGCCTCTGAGGCACAAGGGAAAATGCACACCCTAAATACCTTTTTATGGGTTTTTTAAATGGTTAATTTTTTATGGTTAATTTTTTTTAAGCAGTAGCAGTAACCGTTCTTACTAGCAGTAGTCTGGGGCTGAATTGGGTTCCCCCCAATTTTGTATGTTGAACTCCTAACCCCCAGTACCTCAGAATGTGTCTGTATTTGGAGACACGGCCTTTAGAAAGGTAATTAGGATAAAATGAGGTTATCAGGGTGGGCCCTAATCCAATGTGACTGGTGTCCTTACATGAAGAGGAGTTTAGGACACAGGTACACACAGAGGGATGACCACGTGAGGACACAGGGAGAAGGTGGCCATCTACAAGCAAAGGAGAGAGGCCTCAGAAGAAACCAACTCTGCTGACACCTTGATCTTCCAGCCTCCAGAAATGTAAGAAAGTAAATCTCTGTTGTGTGAGTCCCTCAGTCTGTGGTACTTTGTTATGGTGGCCCCAGCTGACTAATATGGCAATGCTTACCAGTCCTGCCACTCTTCCTTAGAAGATTACTTTAAATCACTATTCTGAACCACAATGAAAGGGCACCACACTCCCCCCAAAATGTCTGGTGAGAACGGGCATGGGAGGAGGCAGAATAATGCCGCTTTCCCCCAAAAACGTCCAGACCCCAATCCTCAGAACTTGTGAATCTGTTACCTCACATGGCAAGAGAGACTTCTCAGATGTAATTCAATTAAGGATTTTGAGATGGGGAGATTATCCTGGACAGTCCAGATGAATTCAAAGCTATCGCATGAGCCCTTAAACGTGGGAAAAGAAGGAAGAAAGAGAGAGCAGAGAAACATGACTGAAAAAGGTGGGAGAGATCTGAAGCACTGTTGACTTTGACAGCGGAGGGAGTTCCTGAGGCAGAGAATGGGACAGTCTCTAGAAGCTAGAAATGACCTTCTGACTGACAACCCAGAGGAAGTGGGGTCCTCGATCCTACAACTACAAGGAGCTGAATTCTACCAAGAACCCGAAGGAACTGGGAAGCAGATTCTTCCCCTAGAGCCATCAGCAAAGACACAGCCCTCCAGACACCCTCATTTTAGCCTGCAAGACCCTAAGCAGAGGACCCAGCTGAGGCGTGCTGTACACAGACTCTTGACCAATAGAAACTGTGAGATAATAAATGTGTGTGGTTTGAAGCCACTAAGATTGTGGTAATTTGTTACGGCAGCAAACAGGAAGCTAACACAGAGAGTAGTCAGGGCTGCCAACACGTGTAGTCTACCAAAGCCACGCAGGTGCCCCTCCCGCCGTGGCATGATGATGCCATGCCTGACAGAAATGCACTTGCTTGTCCCCAAGAGACATGGACAGCGACGTTCACAGCAGCACTGTTCATTACTGCCCCTGAACAGAAGTCGTGATATGCCCGCACACGGGATCCTACCAGGCGCGAGACCCAGAGAGCCACAGCCACACACGACCATCAGGACGAATCTCACAAACGTCANNNNTAGGGAAACATGAGACAAAAAAGAACATTCACTGTGCGATTCCACTTACAGGAGTTAAAAAAATAGGCAAAACCCATCAACATCAACTGAAGTCAAGACGGCAGTGCTGGGGAGAGACAATGATGAAGAGAGGTACCACAGGCTTTTGGGGGCAGGCCACACTCTGTTTCTCCATCTGGGGCCCAGGCACATGGGTCTTTGCTAGGTGAGGATTCATTGGACCATATCCAGAGGAGACCTGCATCTCTCCATCCTTTATAGCCCAACAGTTCCACAGAAGCCAACAGGCCAGGAATCTGGAGGCTAGAGGTGCATTGCTGGCCTCTCTGAATTCAGCCTCTGCCAGTCCTCACCTCTTTGGTCTACAAACTGTAAGGACAGGGGCTGCGCTCAAAACAGTAGTGGGGGGGTGTCCCTCTCGGGGGATCTGGCTGGATCCTGGAAGTTGTGCTGCAAGCAGAGGATGGGTGAGCAGAGGGTGTTGTCAGTGACCAGTCTGTGTCCGGGAGCAGCCCAGGCAAGCAGTCCCAGTGTCCTTCCCACACACGCAAGAAGACAAGGCTCCTTTCACCAGAAAAACACCTTGGTTACCATGAAGTCAGATTGGGGAGGCACCCACAGATTCAGCAAATGAAATATGCCCCCCAGTGGGTCTGATGGTGGCAGGACTAGTAACACTGTGTTCAGTGGGGCCATCAGTCTTTCTGAGGCATCTACATAAAGAACGTAGGTGCTCACCTCCCCCCTCCACAACCTCCCCTCAGACAGCCAGTGGGTCTCCTCAGGACTTGCAAAGGGATGATCTGACTCCCTGAGCCTATCTCCCACCTCCAGGCAAGTCATGCGGAGGGGGGCGCCTGGGTGGCTCAGTCAGCTAAGCTTATCTGTCATCAGCTCAGGTCATGATCTCAAGGTCCTGGGATCAAGCCCTGCATCAGGCTCCCGGCTCAGTGGGGAGTCTGCTTCTCCCTCTGCGCTTCCCCCCCCCCCGCTCATGTTTGCATTGTCTCTCTCCCCCCAAAAATAAATAAATAAAATCTTTAAAAATAAATTAAAAAAAATTTTTGGGGGGGGCGCCTGGGTGGCACAGAGGTTAAGCGTCTGCCTTCGGCTCAGGGCGTGATCCCGGCGTTATGGGATCGAGCCCCACATCAGGCTCCTCCGCTATGAGCCTGCTTCTTCCTCTCCCACTACCCCTGCTTGTGTTCCCTCTCTCGCTGGCTGTCTCTATCTCTGTCGAATAAATAAATAAAATCTTTAAAAAAAAAATTTTTTTTTTAAAGGAGGAAAGGACCCACAAAAGTCATAGTGCAGTTCTGGTTTCAGGAACTGGGGCCATGCACTCCCTTCCTCAGCCTCCTCATTACCCCCCAGTAGAGTCCAAACCCCTCTAGGCCTACACAGATCAGCCTTCGCCGGCTTGCGATCCTGTGTCTCCCACGCCCCCTCTGCCCCAGCCATGTGGCTGCTCTTGCCCATCCTCTCTGAAGAGCCCCATCTCTGTCCTGCTTTCCAGGCATGGGCAGACTGAGCGTCCTGCTCTGAGCCTGTCCCTGAATCGTCCACACTTGACTCCGTCACCTGCCAACACTGTAAATGCCGAACTCCGTCCCTGTGCCCTGCAGGGTGTGGGAGATGTCCCCTGTACTCACTTCCTAGAAAGGGTGCTCCTGGCCCCTCAGACTCCCGTTTCCTGAGCAGAACCCCACTAGCCCGCCACCCTGCTGTTCCCCACCAGCCCTGGCTCCTGCAGGGCCACATGTGCCCTAAGGTGGCCTCCCAGACCGCTCCAAGAACAGATGGACCAGGTACAGATGAGGTGCAGGTGAGCACAGAACTCAGGGACACCCGGGCCTGGCTGCTGTGCTGTGGAAGGAGGACCTTGCAGGGCCAGCAGGAAGCGCAGTGATCGCAGCTGACAGGATCTACCCCAGACCAGGTCCAGCAAGCCCTGCAGATTCCAGGAGATGCCAGGCTGGCTAGGGCCTCTAGGTGTGGGACATTTGGGTCCTTACCCAGAGCAGCCCCGAACCTCCAGACCCAGCCAGTGCTAAAGGTTCCAGGAGATGTCGGAGGACCAGGGCTGGCATGGTACTGGGTTTGTGCGGCCTGACCCAGACTGATCTCGGTCCATAAGCTCCAGAAAGCCCTGCCATAGCCAGGAGAAGCTAGAGGGCCAGGGCCAGCATAATGCTATGCTCTGTTGTGGGGCCTGACTTGGACCTTCCCCCATTTTCCAGGCCCAGCCAGCCCTGCAGGTCCCAGAAGACACTGGGGTGGTGAGGGCTGGCGTAGTGCTAATGTAGCGGCCTCACCTGATTCAGTCCCCAGCCTCTGGGCCCACCTAGTCCCCCACGATCTGGGGGTGAGCGAGGCCAGCATGTGCTGGGCTGTGGGGCCTGACCCTGACCTGCCCCAGTCACTCAGCCCAGCAATTCCTGCAGGGTCCAGGAGATGTTATGCCTGACCTAGGCCTGCAGAGTCAGGGTGTCTGGGTCTTGACCCAGACCTGCCCTGGACCTGGCCCAGGCCACCCCGCCCAGAAAGCCTGGTGAGGTTCTGGATACTCCTGGGGTCACCTGGTCCGGCATGGTGTGGTGTGTGTGGTGCCTGACTCAGACCAGCCCTGGCTTTGCCCTGGCCCACCAGCTCCAGCAAGCCTTGCAGGGTCCAGAAGACACTAGGGGTGGTCAGGGCCCGTGGGGTGTGGGTGTGTGCAGTTGCCATGGCCTGCCACTGGGCCTAGCAAGCCCTGCAGTGTGAGAGGGAGATGACTGGGGTGGGGGGTAGTGGTTAGGGCCTGGGAGTGCAGGTTGTGCGGTACCTTCCCCGGAACTGCCCTGGGTGGCTGGCTGCAGCAAGCCCTGCAGGGTCTAGGAGTCGCTGGGGGAGCCCAATGATGAGGGAAAGGCAGAAGAAAAATTATTAAATTTCCTTACTATCTATAACCCACTGACAAGTCCTTGAAACAGGCAGAGTGACATTCCTCTAGGGACTCAACTGCCTCCATGTTAATACTTTGCGAAGGGCAAAAGGCAATCCTAGCCCGACACCCAGGATCCTGTAAGTCTACTTTAACATATAAAAATTCCTTCGGAAACTTCCTTTATCTCTACCCCGCAAGATACATGTTGGCAATCATCCCCCAAGAATATGGCCCACCGATAAGACACCTGAAGGGTCTCATGACTCAGGTTTTATTAGACGGTAATAAATGACTTTTCCCAACAATAGCTAGCCCCCTCAAGGTCCTGGAAACCTTGTTTCCAAATTCCTTAGAGACTTACACTACCCCTAACCCCTTCCCAACTTGAAAATACATAATCAGCCACTCCTCATGACCCCAGTACAGCTCTTTCTGCCCACGGGTCCTGTCCCTGTACTTTAATAAAACCACCTTTTGCACCAAAGACATCTCAAGAATTCTTTCTTGGCCATCAGCTTTGAACCCTAATGTCTTTCCTACATCAGCCAGGGCCTGGGGGTGCAGGTGTGGAGGCTGATGCCGACCTGCCCCAATTCGCTGGGCCTAACAAGACTTTCATTGTCCCAAAGTCAGTCGTTCAGGAGGGCCAAAATGTTAGTGGGTGTTTGGACCTCTGTCTCCCAGAAGACAGCTTCCATCTTCTCTGGGAGAGACATGGAGGGGGCTCAGCGCAGATGCTGGCCTGGTTTAGCCCCAGCTGGCCAGAGAGATGCCCAGCTTCCCATGGTCCTCATTTGGGCCAAGATGTTCACTCAGGGCCACCCAAAGTGGACCACCAGCTGGGCTGCGGGAGTACATGAGGCCACTGGCCAGGGTCTGAAGGAAGGAGAGGAACTGGATCTTGTCACCAAGGTTGGCAGGGGAGCGTGAGTAACTGACCTGGGCAGGGAAGGAAGGAGTGAGAATGAGGGAAGTGCGGAATGGGTGCTCAGGCACAGGCTGCTTCTCGGGTTTACATGAGCCAGGACACAGCTTGGGGACTGACACACCCAAGTTCCATCACATTCCACGGACACCCTCAGTCCTGGGCCAGCAGCGGGGTGGCGGTCACCCTACTTAGCAGAGTTTGGGACATGGTCATCTTGTAATGGCACTACACCTAGTCTAAAGGGTTAACTTGCTTCAAGCTTTTGCACCCCTTGCTCACTGACCTAAGTCCCTCAGACTTTCCTTGAGATTTCCTTCGGACCATTGATCTGGAGAAGGGAAGGACCAAACTTTCCAAGAAGATAAGGCCGGACCACATTTGAAAACAGCCGCCACTGAAACCAGCAAGTTTGTTCAGAATCATGTCACCAAACAAGGAACCAGCTCACCTCCTGGGCACCAGCTTCTGCGGCACATAGTGCCCCACCCCTCATTCCCAAGACTTCCCCTTTACACTCTCTGGCTTCGCCTGGACAGGGAAGATGGTCTTTGAGACATCTGTTTGCCATCTTCCCAGGTTGCTGGCTTCCTGGATAAAGCAATTTTTCCTTTCCCAGCATCACTCATCTTGGAGTATTGATTTTTGAGGGGCGCGCAGTGGGACCAGTGCTCTGCTAACAATCTATCAAGAAACGTCAGAGTGCCAAGCCCAAAGCACCTCCAGTGTTAACAGGGGACCCCATGGAGGCACAGGGGCGGGTTTGGGAGGTCATTGCTAACACCCCCAGGGTGATGAAGATTCTCGGTCAGGTCCGCACTTGGCATGGCGAGATCCTACCCAGTGGGGGCACCGTGGGATCACTAAAAACCTGTGATGCTTGAACCAGCCTCACTCTCCAGTTAGATAAATCCTTGCAGTGGGTTCAGTCCATCTGTATGAGAATCATGTTTTATAATCCTTTTACATGTTGCTGAGAGTTATGGAGGTCCCCAACCAGGATGCCCAGGGGGACCCTCCAGTCTACGTGCACTTCATGGGCCAATTAAGCTCAGACCATACTTTTTTTGGCTCCTGGAATGAAACCCAGGGAGCGGAGCTACTGAACTTTGTCTTCATTCCTCTGCCTTCCTCTTTTTGCTCCCCACCTTTTGTGTTTTATGTTTCCGTTTCTGGGCCAGCCTGGGCTCTGACAGATCTGATAGATTCTTCTTCACTGGCAGTGGCGATGTTCTGGTACCTGGTTGTGTGGTGTGAGCGAGAGGCATCTTTTGAGAGCTGGGCTGCAGGGTTTGTGTCTGTGCTTTCTCTGGACCCATGACCGGGGCACAGAACGCAGCCGCTCACTCCTGGGTGTCCACGATGGAGGAAAGCCTTTAATGCTCCTTGTCTACTTACAGAACATTCTCCATTCTGCCAGATGGTAGTAGTAAATTAGGTGATAGAGTCACCTGGGTGGCTCAGTAAGTTAAGTGTCTGCCTTCAGCTTGGGTCATGATCCCGGGGTCCTGGGCTCAAGCCCCACATTGGACTCCTTGCTCGGCGGGAAGCCCGCTTCTCCCTCTCACACTCCCCCTGCTTGTGTTCCCTCTCTCTCAGTCTCTCTGTCAAATAAATAAATAAAATCTTTTTTAAAAATAGATGCTAAGTACGACATACTGTGTTAATGTAAAGGTACTCTGGTCTCAGTGGCTTAGCTGATCCGCCACCTTCTCCACCAACTCCTGAAGGCAAAAGCTGAGAGTGACCTGGAAAACCCACCAGAATTCAGTGTCCCCCTGTGTTTTGGGCTCTCTATACAACTCTTCCTTGCCCCTGATCTGGTCTCCTCCACAAGAGACCTCCTTGTGTAGAGGAAAGTCAGTAAGACAAGTCAACACAAAAATAACCTAAAAAGTAAAAGATGTCAGGAAGAACATAAGCAGAGGGGACTTGAGAGAGCTATCAGAGCTGCTTTAACTGAGGGGGTTGGGGAAGCCTCTCCGAGGGGCTGATGTCAGAGCCGAGGCCCCATCTGCCATCTGGGGGAAGGATGTTCTAGACAAGGCAAAGATTCACCCATGTTGTAATTCAGGGTCCATAAACTACAGCCTGAAGGCTAAGTATTGTCTATTTTGATAAATTAAGTTTTACTGGAGGGGTGCCTGTCTGGCTGGCGCAGTCAGTAGAGTGTGCAACTCTCCATCTCAGGGTCAGGAGTTCAATCCCACGTAAAGAAAAAAAAAGTTTTAATGGAACACAGCCAACCCTGTCTTTCTGAGTATCGTTTAAGACTGCTTTCGTGCTACAACAGCACAGCTGAGTAGCTGTGACAGAGACCATATGGCCGATGAAACCAAAAATATTCACTGTTTGGCCCTTTGCAGAAAAAGCGCTCTGGTCTCTGTTGTAGACGAAGTTTTTTCACTGGTGTAGAATATCCCACTGTGTGAACAGAGCATCACGCAGCCCTCCTTCTCCAATGAGCGTTTGGCTTTTGTGACAGTGGTGCCTGAGCAACCCTAGGTGGGGAGACGCTAGGTCCCGGGGTGTGCAGATGGTCAACTGAACCAGAAGCTGCCAAAATGTTTTTCAAAACTCAAAGATCCTCAAATATTTCCACAAAAAGTCTTAATATTTTGTGTTTGGTTTCAAGTCCCAGATTCATCTGAAGTTGATTTTTGAGTGTGATATGGCCACACCAGATCTTCCTACAACCCAAACAGTTCTCCTTCTTTCTAATGATATTTTTTATCGATGTATCATTCAGACAGCATAAAACTCAACCGTTTAAAGTGTATAGTTCAGTGCTTTTTAATATATTCACAGGGTTTTGCAACTATCACCACTAATTCCAGAACATTTTCGTTATTCTAAAAAGAAACCCCATGCCTCTCCATTCCTCCTCCTTCCAGCCCCTGGCAATCACAACAGTACAGCTTCTAGCTAACTTACTTGTAAAATTGAGATTCACCTCAGTGTCATTTGGAACAAAAGTTTCTGCTGCTTACAAAATGTTTGGAAACCTGTGTCTGGTACCAGACTGCCTCCCAGTGGATCTAACATTCAAGCTGCCTAATGCTGATGATGTCTTTCACTCTGGCTCTAGAAACAAACTAAGTGAATGTTCTCTCAAGGGCAATTTCCTGAGGTGCATCGCAGAATTATAAATGCATAAATAAGGCCAAAAGGTCAGGCCAATTTCAGCTACCAAGAAAATGAGCCAGGGAACTCATGTCACTCTAAGTGCATAACTTGCAAGAAGAATAATAAGCCCCCGGTACTTGGGTTTTATTGTCCCGTCTGTGGCTTCTGCACATAGCAAGCACGTGCTTGAATACAACACTCCAGGGACCAGCAGCCAGCAGGAGATGAGATAGAGGCACAGCCCTGACCACTCAGCTAAGTAGCCCCATCTTGCCACACCTGAGACTTTATATTTCCATGCCTAGTTTTATTTTCTCTAAGGCACTTACACTTCCGGCAAGCATCTACTTACTTGTTTACTGGTGGGCCCTCCAAGGCCAAAGCCACATCAGTCTTGCTCACTGATGTGCTCCCCTCACCCCCCACCTAGAGCAGCACCTGGTAGGCACTGCTGTCCAGCGGATAAATGGCATTCAGTCCAAGGCTCCTGGAGGTGGAGTTCCCATCTCCTTTGTTAGGTCGCCAATCCCATTCACATCCTCCTGCTACTGCATCTCAGCACTGGGCAGCTACAGCCACCCTGAGCCCAGTCCCAGAGCTGTGAAACCCCCTTGAATCATTACCTTACCCCCAATCTGAATTCCAGATAAATAATAAATAACTTTTTAGTGTAAGTATATTCCAAACATACTATTGGAATGTGTTTATACTAAAATATAGCATTAGTATTTAGAAGAATATTTGGTATTGGAATTTGGTTTAAATAAGTCCCAAATATACTATTGGGACAATATACTATTGGGACTGTTCATCATTAGCATAGTATTTAGTATTATTAGTTAGTATAAGTATGTCCCAAATATATTATTGGGACATATTTATACCAAAAAATTATTCATCTAGGGGCGCCTGGGTGGCACAGCGGTTAAGCGTCTGCCTTCGGCTCAGGGCGTGATCCCGGCGTTATGGGATCGAGCCCCACATCAGGCTCTTCCGCTATGAGCCTGCTTCTTCCTCTCCCACTCCCCCTGCTTGTGTTCCCTCTCTCATCTGAAATTCAAATTTAACTAGGACTTGTCCTGTATTTTTATTTGCTAAATTTGGCAACCCTATTCTGACACAAAAATATATCAAAAATTAATTATACTAGATATAATTATAGTAAAAAGATTTTAAAATATAATAAATATGGGACACACTTATACTAAAAAGGTATTTGTTGTTTACCTGGAAGTGTTTTTTCTTTTAAAGATTTTATTTGTTTGACAGAGAGAGACGCAGCGAGAGAGGGAACACAAGCAGGGGGAGTGGGAGAGGGAGAAGCAGGCTTCCCTATGAGAGCTGGGATCCTGACCTGAGCCAAAGGCGGAGGCTTAAGGACTGAGCCACCCAGGCGCCTATTTACCTGGAATTTAAATTCGGGTGGGCATCCTGCATTTTATTTACTAAATCTGGCAACCCTACTGTGAGACATAGCTACACTGAAAATTACGTCTACTACTATACATACATTTTCTAGGTTTTAAAAAATACGCTAAATGTGAAACACTAATACTAAAAAACACCGTTGTTATCTGACATTCAAGTCTAACCGTGCCTCCTGTATTACTTATTTGCGAAATCTGGCAATCCTATTCTGGCACATATTCTACTAAAACAGACTTATATTTTAAAAATATTTTAACACATTAAATGTGAGACACTCCTACAGTAAAGCAAAAAACACAAAACCACGTTGTTTAAATCGAATTCTGGCTTGCGGTCTGGCCTGGACACTGCAAAGAGAGATCCTAAGCGCCGCGCTCTGGCAGCCCCGCCCGTCCTCGTACCCATTCCCCGCCCCCCCGTCCGGCTCCGCTCCATCCTCACCTCACTCCCGCGCGGCGTGCCCCGTTGCCATGGCGACCGAATCTGTCCAGGGTAACGCTGGGGCCCTGCGGGGGCGAAGATACACGTTCCGGGCGGCTTCCGATTGGGCCGCGCAGCCCGGCGCGTTACTACCCGTCCCCCGCCGGGGAGTCCCGCGGCGCGTGACGCTCGGGGACGACTCTGCGCGCCTCTCCGGGCCAATGGCGGTCGCCCGCGGCGCGCGGGGTTCTGGGAGTTGTAGTCCGCGCGGCGGCGGCTGGGCTCGCTCGCAAGCCGAGGCGCCGCCATGACGGAGCGGCCCTGGCCGGAGCGGAGCCCGCGCGCGGTGAGTCCGCCGCGGCCCGTCCGGCCGTCCCGCCGCCTGTCCCTCGTCCGTCAGTGCGCCCACCGGGCTGGCCGGCCGCGTGAAGGGACCGCGGGGCGGGCCGAGGGTGCCGGAGTCGGCGGGCGCTGGCCGGGATCGCGTTAGAGGAAGCGCGGGTGGAGACGAGTCCGGGCTCGGGCGGGAGGTGCAGCCCGAGGCGGGCGGCGGGGCCGAGCCGGGTCGGGGGAGCCGTCGCGGGGCCCCGAGGTACCCGGGGATGAGGGAGACGGGCGAGCCTTGCAGGCCTCGCGGGGGGGCTGAGGTGGAGGTGGGCAGGGGGCCGGGGCGCGCCGTTCCGCCCAGCCCCGGCCCAGGTGGCATCTCCCCTCCCCATCAGCCGGGGCAGAAAGCCCCTCCACCCTCGTTTGTCCACTCCAGACCCCACTCGGCCCAGCCCAAGTTGTCCCTCCCCCCCACCAGCCAGCAGCCCAGAACCTGACACAGTGTCAACGGCAAATCTCGGTGCCCACCGCAGGTAAGCCTGGCCTGTCCACGTGGCTTTCAGCCCTACAAGTGACACTCAGAGACACCCCCAGCATCAATCCAGGTTACCCCCAGAGTGGATCTCCTAGACCCCAAGACCACAGCTTTTATGTAGATCTCAACCCCCCCCCCCATCAGCTTAAGACCTCTACATCTTCCAGGCCCCCTCATCAGCCTGGGTTCCCCATTTGGTCCAGACCCCGACATGAGGACATCATTTCCCCCAGCATGGGCCCCAGTCACCCGCCCATAGGCCTTAGGTGCTTTCAGCTAGGAGCCCCACTTGACCCCCCTCTAGATCCCCCATCAACTCAGCTTCTCCCCACATAGACTTCATCCCAGGACCCTGGAGGGTGCTGAGGGGCTGCGGTTCTTCACCCTGGAATCTGCCTGGGGCGCACTTCCCTGCTCACCGGAGAGAAGGGTAAGGTCTGAGATCCCAGAGCAGAAGGACTGTTTGAACCTGTGAACCTGCGAAACGGGCCCTTTTTCTTTTTCAAAAATACACATATGAAAGTGTTACTACAGCATAAGAGTATTTTTGCCTGTGGTCTCAGCAGGGGTGACGGAGCTTATAAACGCCCAGTCAGGCTGCCGGCGGCAAGAAGCAGGCTCGAAGATTGCTGGCAGGGCACAGCCCTCGTGAGTCGCCCTCCCTGCGTTTGTACATCTCGCCTTCCTGATTGTAAAACCCACACACGTGCACATGAAAAGTTCTCCAGAGTCTCAAGAAGGAAAAAGTCACGTGGAATACTCCTCCACTTTTCACTTGTCATAAGCATTTCCCATGTCATTAAAAATCCTTCCTAAATGTTTTTGTTCTTTTTTTTTTTTTTCTTCATGATGAAGGTCGAACATGATCAAAATACCATTTGGGGGAGATTAAGAGAAGTATGAAGAACATAGCATATGGCTGGCTGCCCTTGGGCCTCTCCTGGCGGCCCTTTTTGGGACCCTCATATATCATTTTGCATCCCACTTTCCCCTGTACCTCATATCATCTGTATGTCATGTCTGCTTCCCTTGAGCATGTTATGTTACCGTGTATTTCGCAGTCATAAATGCTCCGCCATGTGATGGGAGGGTAGTTGATCTCACCAGGCTTGACTGTTGGGCACTTTTGTTGTGATTCTTAGTGCCTAAATCTTTGTCCCAATTTCAGATAAATTCCACAGCATGCGAACTTCCAGAATGGTCTTGATACACAAGCTGCCACAGTGCTTTCCAGAAAGGTCGTGCCAGTTTGTACTTTCACCATTGGATCAGCGCAGAGTACATGTGTTAAAGAAAAAAAAAATCTGCTCATTTTTATTTTTACAACTTTAACGTTTTCTTCAGTTACATGTTCACTATAGAAAGCTTGGAAAAGGCACAAAATGCTATTTTTTCACTGCCCTTCCCACTTTCCCTCTGTTTTTAAAGTATCTTTCCCCCCTTGTCCTCCTCACCGCCTCCTCCCTCAGCCTTAACTTAGAAAAGGCAAGAAAGACAGCATAGGCAGGGCAGGAGGCCTCTGTTGTGCTATTACATAGCATATCTGGCTGTTATCATTTAAAGGGAATTTAAAAGTCCAGTTTCTTATTTCAAGTGCTCAGGAGCCACATATTAGCCTGTGGCTACCATGCTGGATGGCACAGATGGAGAGCATTTCCAAACCCATAAGAAGTTCTGCTGGGCAGTGCTGGCTACTCCACCAAGGCAGGAATCCCATTCCCCTAGATGCTCAGTAAACCGTGTGTTGAATGACTAAATGAGTGAAGGAGGCAGATGTATGCTAAGTAAGGAAATGAGGTATGCTCATGATGAGGTAAGAGTTGTGAAGACAGCACAGTGAAGATGAGACAAGGGTGATGGCCTGAGCCAGCACGTGGTGACATCCTGCTGTGGTGACAGCTGGGCTAGGATGAACATCAGAGAGTAGTGTGGGTGGGAACAGTAGGTACAAAGGCCCTGGGGTGACCAGTGCCTTGTCTTCAACACAATGTAACCCATGAGGGTCATATGGAAGGAGATTAGGTCAGAATGAGATGGGGAGGGGTCAGGTCAGTTCCTTGGGAGCTAGAGGTCAGGGCAAGGAGGTGGGGAGTGAGGGGAGTCCTGAGCAAGGTGGTGGCCACCATCTGATGTGGCCACTTTGCGCCTGCCCCTCTCTGCAGGCCCCTGACTGCTGACTGCATCCGCCTGCTGCCACCTGGGTTTGTCTGGAGCTGCTGGGACTGTCCTGGGATCCAGCCTGCTTGCCCCCTGAGGCCGGAGAGATGCTCCCATTGGCCAAAGCCCTCGCCTCCCCCAGGAATCCCCAGACCCCGGCTCTGGGGGAGCAGGACGGGGCTCCTCAGCCAGCCAGTCCTGGGGATACCGAGGTTTGGCGCCTGCGTTTCCGACAGTTCCAGTACCGCGTGGCAGGAGGGCCACACCGTGCACTGGGCCAGCTCTGGATGCTGTGCCGCCAGTGGCTACGGCCCGAGGCACACTCGAAGGAGCAGATGCTGGAGCTGCTGGTGCTGGAGCAGTTCCTGAGTGCGCTGCCCAGCAAGATGAGGACCTGGGTGCAGTCGCAGGGCCCCCGCACCTGCAGGGAGGCCGCTAGCCTGGTGGAGGACCTCACACAGATGTCGCAGCAGGAAGGTGAGGGGACGGGCCTCACCCCTAAGAGCGAGTGGCTGGCCAATGTCTCCGTGGCCCGGTGCCCAAGGATCGCGCTTCTTTTTCCTTTCGGACTCGGAGTGTCGCATCCACCCAGCCCTGCTCCCACCCACCCCCCACCCGCTCCTGTCCCGTTCCCTCTCCCGACCAGCAGCGCCCCAGGCCATCTGAGCAAACCCCTGCCTGCACATGTCCTGCCAGTGCACATTGTCGTATCACACACCTGTGTTTTTCTTTGTTTTACATAAATGTCATTGTGCTGCACGCCTCTGTCTGCCTCACTTCTCTCGCTCAGTCGGTAATTGAGGGTTTCTCCATTTTACCATGTGTCCATCTGGCCTGTGGCTTTGCATTTGTCTGCTCTCTCTCTCAGGACCCCAGGTCTCTCAGCCCACATGAGGTGCTGTGGACCGTGTCCCCGCCCCACCCCAGGTCCTGTCCAGGAATCCTGGAGGTTACTAGTCCTCCCCCGCATCCAGGCTATGGGGCACAGACCCATCCCAGAGGTCCACGGCTGGTTATGGAGACTGATGCCTAGGTCCACAGTTGTCACAGAACGGGTGTTGGAGAGAGCTCAGCAGACAGAGGGGTCTCAGGTAGCTGCAAGGTCTGCAGGTGAATCTGATGCCACCTCTCTCCCTCAGCCCCCTTTCCCCTGCAGGGGCTTTGTCCTCATGCTTTCTTGCCCCTGTGACTCTGTAGAATTGCTATCCTCCCAGGCCCCAGTCCCATGGAATGGGGCTCCCCTCTTTCCTTGTAATGTCAACAGAAGTGCAGACCCCATCACATCTCGAGGAGGTCAACCCTCAGGGCCTGGCACGGGTGCTGTGATCCGGGTGTCTTCAGGCCCTAGGTTCAGAAAAGCCTTGAAATCTACAGAAAACAGGGTTCCCAGGTATCCACACTGCCCACAGGAAGCTGGCTGACTTGCTCGGGAAAGTTTTGCATGTTGCATTTTGCAGAGGCAAGAGCATAGTCCAAGTTGGAAGGCACTGAATGGCATCATGGAGTCTTGTTCCCAGGTTCCTGTGGAATCATGAAGATGTGCAAGGCAGATAAAGTGGTCCTTGGAACTCACTGTTCCAGGGACTAAGGGGCCAAAAAGCTTTTGTGTCTGGCCATTGGCGGACCCATGCAGCCTCCAGGGCCTCAAGCTTAGGAGGCCCAGGCTGGTGTTAATGTTTTGCTGTCGCCATCTTGAGGTTCCCTATCATTTTTTAGCAAGGAGATCACGTACATGTTTTGCACGGGGCCAGGCTGTGGTCCTGTGGACAGGGACATAGTTGGAGCAGCAGGTGGTTCGGCCTGATAAAGCGTCTCTACCTGCCATGTGAATGCCTGGAAGTTAGGGACACAGGCAGGAGGCATCTGCATGCTGCTGCCTCAAGACCGGGATTCATTCCTTGGGAAGGGTGAGGAGCGGGAAGGGGCAGGATGAGATGTGCACTGAGGGAAGGGAGCCTGGGGACTGGCTGGGGCAGGGCTGTGGGTGGGGTGCCTGAAGCCCAGATGGAATCCATCAGGAGCCTGGCTCTCCTCTTTTCTGTGGGTGGCCCTCTCCAGTCACCGGGGTGCAAGTGCAGGGTGAAGACAGACCCAATATTTCCACCTGAAGCCCCTGATGGCTGGTGTCTGGAAAAATAACTGAACAGAGTAAGTCTCTCCCCGTCTTAGTCCATGGTGTATCCCTCCCTCTGGCCCAGCAGTGAACCTGGGTGCCAAGGACTGTTGTCCCCGTTACAGCCCATATATTGATACTGATGCTCTCGAGCACAAGAGGGAGAGCACTGGGATAGGGAGCCTGCCCCGGGGGCTCTGCCTTTATTGGAGGGAGGCTATTTTAGGGTCTCAGAGGTATAGTCTTTATTGGCTAATTTAAAGCAGAAGAGTGGGAATTAGGATGTGAGTAGGAAGTAGTGGGTCACCCAAACTGTCAATTATCTAGACCACCCAAGGCTTTCTGAATGAGGACCTCCATGAGTGGGGGCAGCCCAATTCCTTACCTGGTTTTTTGCTAGTAGCTGTGTCACACAGCTGCAAATGTTTATTACAGATGGCAGTCTTTGAAATGGAGGCCTCAGAATTTAAAAGTTTAATGTCAGGCCCAGCTTCCTGCTCTCCCTACACCCATCACCCTATCCTCTGTCCGCACAGCAGCAGAGGGAGTGGTCAGCTCCTCCCATGCCAGCCCTGCAGTGGGGCTGACCGCAGATCCCTGTCCTGGCTGTGTGCCTTGATCTGCCTCCAGGGCCTCGCCTCCCTATAGCCCTGCAGCCTTGACCCTCACTGGATCCAGGGATAGCCAGCTCATCATCTAGGCCTGGCTCAGACATCCATCCCTCTGAGAGGCTACCACGCAGGACCCCATTCATGTTCTCCAGGGTCCTCGCCTCTCTGCGATGTGTATAGGGTTTATCCTTTCCCTGCATGTTTGTTCTCTGTCCTAGTTGATGTGAGCTTCGTGAGAGCAAGAGCTCTGCATGCACCTTCAGGTGGTTTCTGGACAGTGGACAGTACCAGACACCTAGTGGGTGCATAGACGATACAGGAGGGGGAGGCGTGGGTGAACAGAAGAACCAAGGATGGGCATTTGGCAAGTAGCAGGCACTGTTGGGTATACTGCACAAAGCAAGGCTCCGACTTTGGTCTTTTGCATGTGAATTACCAGTTGTCCCAGCACCACTGTTGAAAAGACTCTTCTTTCCCCTACTGAACGGTTCTGGTACATTTGTGAAAAAACCAATTGGCCACAGGTATGTGGGCTTAGTTCTGGACTCTCAATTCCTTTCAATTCTGTATGTCTATCTTTATGCCAGCACTGTAGCTCTGTAGTTAAGTGTTGAAATCAGGAGGTAGGTGTCTTCCAACTCTGTCCTATTTTAGGACTGTTTTGGCTATTCTGGGTCCCTTGCAATTTCATATAAATTTTAGAACCAGCTTTTCCATTTCTGCAAAAAGGAGGAAAAAAGAGTGTTAGGGTTTTGATAGGGATTGCATTGGACCTGTAGATCACTGAGAGTGTTGCCATCTTAACAATATTAAGTCTTCCAATCCGTGAACGTAGAATGTGTTTATTAATAATAATGATGATGATGTTATTTATTCAGATTTTCTTTAATTCCTTTCAGTAGTAGTTTTCCAGTTTTCAGTGTAGAAGTCTTGTATCTCTCAGGCTAAATTTATTCCTAAGTATTTTATTCTTTTTGATTCTGTAAGTAGAATTGGCTCTTTTTGTTGTAAATGAAATCTTCTGAGTTTCCTTTTTGGGTTGTTCACTGATGTTTTATAGAAACACAACTAATTTTTACATGTTGATATTGTATCCTATAACTTTGCTGAATTCACTTATTAGCTCATGCCGTCTGTGAATAGAGATAGTTTTTCTTCCTTTCCAATATATTTATTTTTTAAGAGATTTTCTTTTTTTTTTTAAGATTTTATTTATTTATTTGACAGAGAGAGACAGCGAGAGAGGAAACACGAGCAGGGGGAGTGGGAGAGGGAGAAGCAGGCTTTCCACTGAGTCGGGAGTCCGATGCGAGGCTCGATCCCAGGACCCCAGGATCATGACCTAAGGCGAAGGCAGATGCTTAACAAGTGAGATACCCAGGCACCCTAAGAGATTTTAAGTAATCTCTACCCCAAAGTGGGGCTTGAACTCACAACCCTGCGATCAAGAGTTGCATGCTCTACTGACTGAGCCAGCTAGGTGCCCCTACCTTTCCAATGTAGATGATTCTTTTTTTTCATTTTTCTTGCCTAATTGCTCTGGCTAGAACTTCCAGTACAATGTTGAATAGAAGTGGTAAAATCAAACATCCTTGCCTTGTTCTTGATTGGGGGGAAGCTTTCAGTCCCTCAGAATTATGATGTTTTTATCATTAGAGGGCATTGGATTACATCAAATGCTTTTTCTGTGTCAATTGAGATGATCATGTGGTCTATTAATATGGTGCATTACATAGCTTGATTTTGATGTATTGAACCACATAACAGTTTGATTATAGTGTGTCTCGGTGTGGATCTCTGAGAGTTCATCCTGTTTGGAGTTTGTTCAGCTTCTTTGCAGATTCAAGTATTTCATCTATTTTAGGAAGTTTCCAGGCATTGCCTTCTCAAATATTTTGTTTCTCTGTCTTCTCTTTCTGGGATTCCCGTTATGTGTCTGTTGGTATGTTTTATGATGTCCCACAAGTCCCTTAGGCCCTGTTCATTTTTCTTCTGCTCCTCAGACTGTATAATTTTGATTGACTTACCTTCAAGTTTACTGATCCTTTTCTCTGCCAGCTTAAATCTGAAGTTGAACCCCCGTAACAAATTTTTCATTTTAGTTATTGTATTTCTCTACTCCAGAATTTCTATTTGGCTCCTTTATATAATTTCTCCTTATAGATATCCTTTATTAGTTAAGAACATCATTCTCCTGATTTTTGGTAGGTCTTTGTTCATGGATTCCTTTAGCTCTTTGAGGGTATTTAAGACAGTTGATTTAAAATCTTTGTCTAGTAAATCCAATGTCCGGGCTTCTTCAGGGACAGTTTCTGTTAATTTATTTTTATTCCTGTGAATGAGATACACTTTCTTGGGTCTTTGCATGCCTCTTAATTTGTTGTTGGGAACTAAGCATTTTTAATATTTGATAATATAATGTGATAACTCTGGAGACCAGATTCTCTTCCCTCCCCAGGGCTTGTTTATGCTGCTTACTGTAGGTTGTAATTGTTTATTTTGGAAACTTTTTTCTTTTTCTAAGATTTTATTTATTTATTTGAAAGAGAGAGTGAATGCTGAGCAGGGACCCTGAAGCAGGGCTCAATCCCAGGACCCTGTTATCATGACCCAAGCCAAAGGCAGATGCTTAAGTGACTGAGCCACCCAGGTGCCCCATTTTGGAAACTTTTCTAAACTATTTTTGTAAATACTACATTCTTTGTTGTGTGTGCTCACTAAAGTTTCTGTTTCATTAATTCAGTGTTTGGCCAGAGATGTGACAGAAATTTCCTTTAGGGCCTGGAGCCAACAAAACAAAACTCTCCTGATTTTTGTAGGTTGGCTCTGAGTTGAGATACTCCTTAGCCTCTCCATTTACAGCCCTCCTGAGCCTTCACTTTCTGGTTACAAGGGGCCTAAAGATCAACCAGATATGAAAGCTTGGGATCTTCTCATTTCCCACCATGTGTTTAGTCCTGATCATACGCATGGCCTGCTAGACTCTGCGGTAAAGCCCTTACTCCCACATGTACCTCTTTCTCCAGACTCTTCTTTCCTAGGCTCTTTGGTCTCTCTGCTGCTTGCTCCATCTGTTATCCCTGCTACAGGTGGTTGTGGCTAGTATATGCCTTTAAATGCTTTTGACAAATGCTGCTCAGGAGGCCACTCCAGTCCTGACAGTTCTGAGAGGGCATAACAAAGGTAAACCCCTGAACTAATCCTTCAGGGAGTCACCAGACAGGTCACCAGACATACAAATGCAATGCTTTGGGAACAAGATCTGTCTTGCCCCCTGTGGCTACAGCAAGCCACACCAATAACATAGACTGCCATTCACACAGCCCCTCCTAGCTGCAGAATGGGGTTGGTAGGCAGGTACACAATACCTTCTAGTGAAATTTAATAGCTTCTTTCTTCATTAAGCATTCCCTCATCCTTGTTTGTTTTGTTTTGTTTTTAAAATCAGATTAAAGTTCCCAAAAGTTAACTCTGAAAGTTTTTGCTGGCTTGATTGTTGCTTCAGTGGAGGGACTGATTTTGGGAGCTCCCTATTCTGCCATTTTTGGCAATGTTACCTTCCTGTTTGCTTTTTAAAAATAATGTTATTGAAACATAATTCCCATACTATATAATTTTTCCATTTAAAAATATGCAATTCAGTGATTTTTAGTATATTCGCAGAGTTGTGCAGCCATCATTACCATCTAATTCCAGAACATTTTATTCACCCCAAAAGGAAACCTCAGACCATTAGCAGTCACTCCCTATTCTCCCCTCCCCGCAGCCCCTGGCAATCACTAATCTACTTTTTGTCTTTATGGGTTTGCCTGTTCGGTACATTTCATATAAATGAAATCATATAATATGTGGCCTTTTGTGTCTGGCTTCTTTCACCTAGCATAAGGTTTTCAGAGTTCATCCATGTTGTAAAATATATCAGTACTTCATTCTCTTTATGACTGAACAATATTCTACTGTGTGGATATACACAGTTTGTTTCTTCATCACTTGACACACATTTGGGTTGTTTCCACTTTTTGACTCTGATGAACAATGCTGCTATGAACATTCACATATAGATATTAGCGTGGACATGTTTTCATTTCTCTTGGAAACACATCTAAGGAAGAGAAGTATGGGGTCATATGGTAACTCTACATTTAACTTTTTGAGGAACTGCCAAATTGCCTTCCAAAGCAACTGTTTGCTTTTTATATGACATATTTTCAGCCTACAAAACTGTATGAAAGGTATTATAACGAACACCCATGTAATTGCCATGAAGCCATCTCAGAGCCTAACTGAAAGGCAGCTTAGGGTGTTACTTAAAGAAATGACACACTGTGGAGTTCACTGGGCCCACAGTGCAGGTCTCCCCACATTCCTCTTGTCCTGCTCACCTTGCTGCCCCAGAGGGGGACAAGGCCTTGAATTTCTCATTGCATGTGCATGTTTGTACTTTCTCCTCTTATTTTGCATCCATAACAGTGTATGGCTCTGTTTCCCATGTCCTAAACCTATAAATGGTGTCCTTCTGTAACTGTTATCCTGCCCTGGCTTTTGTCCCCCTACAATGTGTTTTGTGGTAGATCCATGGGGCCCTGCTTCAACTATCTTTGCTACCTGACTGCATTCTGCCTCAGAAAGATTCCAGTTGTGGGATGAGGCCCCTTTCCAGGCTTTCCATGTTAGTCAGTGCTACAGGAAATGTCCTCATGGGCCTCTCAGGGGCACACATGGGGGTGGAGTGCTAGGTGAGAAGACCTGTCCTCAGCTGCCTCTTGTGTCATCGTGGCCTCATGACTGGCAGCCATGGAAAAGTCTGGAGCAGGGGGGTGGGGCTGCATTTAGAAGCTTGTTGGAAGGATAAAGGCAGTGGCATACTACTGTTCCTGCCTTGGCCTCACTGGGGTGCTCCTGGGATTGGCTGCTCTCCGTGTGCAGGAAATCTGGGGATTTAGGGGCTCTGGGTCACACAGGCCTCTCACCATCCCTTTCTCCCGCCCAGTTCTGGTATCTCTCACCGACCACCAGGACAAGAGCATCAGCGAGGAGGAAGACAGGAAGAGCCCGAGGTCCCAGAAAGACCCATCCCAGGTGAGCCCAGGGCCCCTGGCTCCATGCTCCTACATTCCTGGGGCACCATGAGCATCAGTGCTGTGACAGGCTGAAGGACATCCCATCCAAGCTCTGTGCAAGGCTGTCCCAACACTCCCAGGAAGCCTGAACTCCACACCTCTAACCTGTCCCACAAATCCCAAAACTTGCTGCAGCTCAGTGCTGGGCAAAATACAGTTAACAGGGTTGTGCTCTGTTGCAGACCATCTTCATCCCCCTCCACCCAGGCCCTCTACTAGTCCTTCACCAGGCAACAGCCAGATGCTGAGGTCCCCACCCTCAACTACCTGCTGGGTATGTTGAGAGATTTCTGGTGCTGCCACTCCAAGTGCTGCCACATAGGAGCTTGGGTGCCCTGGCCCAGATGCCATCCATAGTATTAGTACCTGTAGTGGTCTCATACCAAAGAATCCTGTGGATTCTTGGAGGGGCTGGGAAAGACTCCAAGAGCGCATCCCCGACAGCAAGATCTATTCTTGCAAAGGCCCCAAGTGAGAGGGGACCATGACATATGTCAGGGACCAAGGGAAACTTGGTGTGGCTGGAGATCACAGAGTGAAGGGGACAGGCCCCCAGCAGGGACTGGAGTGATTAAAACAGTGGGGGCCAGACCACGTAGATTTGTTAACAGGTAAAGCACGAAAGAAACAAAAACCAAACCACATTCCCTTCCCTCTGGCATCAAGCAGATTCACAGCCCCTTGCTCTCACCTCCCATCACCTCCGTGACCTCCCGCTTCTTCAGACCACAGGCCCCTTCTGTCTCCCACTAATTTTCCACTCTCTCAAACGTTAACCTCCAACGCTAAGGCCCTGTCAGGACCTTCATGCCCTGCACATGACTGTCAGACTGGGTGTCCTTGAGACATCGTACCTCTCTCTCATATGGGGGTCGTGTGGCCTCCCTCAGTCACGACCAATACTGCCACCTTCTCCTCCCAAGCCCCTCCACGCCATTCACAAGCGACCTCGAAGCATCTTTGGTTTCCTTTTGTTTTCTAAGTCCACGCTCAGAGAGAAAAAGCACAGGAGTCATGCCCTTCCCTTTTCAAAATGGGAATGTTACAGTGAGCACATGGAAAGATGCTGAAGATCAGCAGCCATCAGGGAAATGCAGATTAAAACTATGATGAGATATCACCACACACCTACTGGAATGGCTAAAAGTAGAAAGAGGGACAGCAGCAAGTGCTGACAAGGATGTGGAAAAACGGGAACTGGTTCATTGCTGGTAGGAATACAAAGTGGTAAAACCAATCTGGAAAACGGTTTGGTTGTTTCTTACAGAGTTAAGTATATACGTGACATATGACCCAGCAATCCCGCTCCTGGGATTGGATGTTTACCCAGATGAAACAAAAACTTATGTTCCTATAAAAACCTGTACACAAATATTCATAGCAGCTTTGTTTGTAATAGCCCCAAACTGGAAACAACCCATGTGTGCGTGTGACTAGATAAACAATCATTTATCCTGCACACCATGGAATACTATCCAGCAATATAACGGAAGAAACTCTTGATCCACACACAACTTGGATGGATCTGAAGGGCATTATGCTGTCAAAACAGCTAATCTCAAAAGGTACATACTATGAAATCCCACTTATATGACATTCTTGAAAAGACAAAATGATAGCCACAGAGAACACATCAGCGGTTGCCAGGCAGGGGTTCTGGGTGGAGGGAAAATGTGACTATACAGGGGTAGCACGAGAGGGTTTCCCTGGGTGGTGGAACCATTCTGGTCCTTATGGTGGTGGTAGTTTCACAAATCTATATATGTGAAATTAACAGATTGTACACGTGCGTGCACACATGCACACACACACACTTTTATGTGATTAAGCAAAATTAAGAAAAATTAAGTTAAATTAAGGAACCATTAAAAATGATATTTCCCATCAAGCCAAAGTCCAGTTCCTCCTGCATTCCCAGAGACCACCCCCCTCTTATGATGCTGGGGTCTAGTATCATTTTGAGGTTTTTTGACTTGCATGGCTGATTTTTTTAAGGACCCACTAGTCTGTATCTTGTTTCTTCTCTGGCTACTATGCTCTGCCTGGAGACCATTTTCATTCTTTATTTAATTCATAACAACAGAAAAAAAGACATCTAAAGAAAAACATGAGACAAAAGATGAATAACGCACCCACCGCTCTGCAAAAGAGCTCCCCCCACCAAAGAAACACCTGTGTACCTTTGCAGACATCAGCAGCAGATCATCCCCGTCCTTGAATTCACCTGCATGAATTTCTCTACCTCTGACCTGCTTTTGCTGGGGGGAAAAAAAAGAGTTATTCTTAATTGTCTTGTTTTAGGCTTGCAGGAGGAAATATCTTTTTGTATAACCTTTTATTGTGGAAAACTTCAACCACACACTGTATGGTAGGCTGAATAATGCCTCCACCAACCCCCTCTGCCCACCAAATGTCCATGTCCTCATCCCCTAGAACCTGGGAATGTTACCCTAGGTGGCAAAAGGGACTTTTTGCAGGTGTGATTAAGGTAGGAACATGAGAAGAGGAGATTAGCCTGGATTATCTGACTGGATTCTAAAGGTAATCCCAAGTGTCCTTGTAAGAGGGAGGCAAAGGAAGGTTTAACTACAGAAGACAGGACAGTGACTGGAGCACAGAGGTAGTGAAGGTGGAGTAAGGGCCGCAAGGCAAAGAAGGTGGGTGTGTCTAGAAGCTGAGAAAAGGCCAGGAAACAGACTCTCCCCTGGAGCCTTCAGAAGCAACGGGCCTTGGCAGACACTAACTTTAGCCTGGGGAAACTGACTGCAGACTTCTGGCCTTCAGAGCTGTAAGAGAAATTTGTGCTGTTTTCAGCCACTAAGCGTGTCATAGTTTTGTTACAGCAGCCACGGGAAACAAATACACATTATATACACCAAAATAGAGAGAACAGACTAATGGACCCAGGGTTGTATTAGGACTTTCCTGGGCCCTAAAAATTTTTGTCTGATAAGAATCGTATCAAAGTTATACTCATGAGCTTAGACAAAATAGTAAGTTATATTTTATGACCATTTGGTACAAAGATGAATATATTCTAGGCTGGAGTATTCACTACATTCATTTTTTTTTTCTGACTAATTTTAAAAGACATTAAAACATTATTGCAAGAAACTCCTTTTTTAAAAAGCTTCATGGTCCCTGGGCTCTGTTTCTGGCACATGATGGAGAAGTCAGCCCCAGATGGGCCACAGGTGTCTGACACACAGCCAGATGTGTTGATGGAAACCCCTTTTCCATCCTGGATTCTCCCCTCCAGAAATCACTGACATGCTCACACCCCATCTCCATGCACTACAAGTAGGGCCTGGGCTTCAAGGTCTCATTTTCCCCCCAACTGTATCTATAATATCTTTTTATTTTTAATATTTTATGGAGATATAATTGATGTGTAACTTCATGTTAGTATCAGGTGTACAATATAATGATTCGATATATATTGAGCAACGATCAACTACAGTAAGTCTAATTAACATCTATCACCACAAAAAGTTACAAATATTTTTTCTTGCGATGAGAACTTTTAAGATTTGCTCCCTTGGCAACTTTTAAATATGCAATACAGTATTATTAACTGTAGTCTCCATGTTGTACATTACAAGCCCGGGGCTTACTTGTTTTACAGCTGGAAGTTTGTAGCTTTTGACCCCCTTCATCTATTATATCCCTCCACACCCACACACCCACAACCTCTGGCAAAGCTGCCAGACTCTTCTTTTTTTAGACAGAAACCCAGCTCCACTGCCTCAACTAGAACCATTAACAGTAATCCCCCAACAGCAGTAAACAGCTGGTTGGCATTCACATTTCCCATTGTTCTTATTTTCTTTTTCTTGGCTGATTAGACGACCGATGTGGGTCCCCGCATCCCACTCACTGCCCTGCACTGTCCGTGGAATGATCAGAGCCCTGGTCAACAAGACTTTGGGGACATTTTTTGTGTTTAGAGCTATCAACAAGGCTCAGAAATGTCCTGGTTTCTGTGCCTGGCCCAAGTGTGTTTGTCAGTATCTTCAGACGTCTCTGGATGGTGGCCCACGCTTCCAAGTCAGGGGAACTAACATGCCCTAGCATGCCCCCCCCAAACACGTACACATACACACACGGGTCCTGGGCCTCCTCTCCCAACCCCTCACTCTCCATGGTCATGGTCTCGGGCCACTGAGGAGGAGGCAGGACTCTCAGCAGCTGAGGGTCTCAGGCGGTCAGGTACCAGAAAGAGGGAGAGGGACTCCTGTCTGCCCCCTTGCAGATGGCAGACCCTCTGGTGACTGTTACAGAATTCAACAGGTATTTGTTCTACAATGAAAATTAGTATTTAGTAAGAAACAGAAAATCAGTAATTCAGCCAAACACAGGATCCACACTTTCCCAGTCTGAAAGTGAAGAATCTCCTAATTTAATTCTCTCCCACCACACCCCATCCCCAGCTCCCTCCCTCTGGCAGTCCCTAGTGCCTAGCAGTCACTGCCTGGGCCTTTGGGGGGCCTTATATCCCCACACCTGTACCCCAGGTGGGTGAGAGCAGCAGAAAGCAGAGACCGACCCAAGACAGGCCTTTCTGACATGTGCTTGACCTCCTGGTTGAGTCTCACTTCTTGTTTTCCCCTGCACATTTTCTCGAATATTGTCCATTTGTACTGAGGGGGTCACTGTGCTCTTCCTCTAGCCACAAACCCTGAATGATCCAGCCACTGCAGTGCAGGTTTGTCAAGCCCTGGCCGGGTGCCTGGCTCAGAACATGTTGTGCAGATATCCCCTTTCTGGACCAGAGAGGAAAAGCCCTTTGCCCAGGGCCACACAGTAGGGCTAGCCCAGATGCAAAGCCAGGGCCATACATTTCAGATCCTTACTCTTCAGTGGCAAGCTCTGAGAGACTCCGCTGCATGCCTGCTGGTGGGATGGGTGACAGGAATGCTTTGGTGATAGGTGAGACCTGGACCCCCACTGCTGCTCATCACCCTCTGGGACCTTGTTCTCAGGGACAGGGCAGCTGTGAGGGACAGTTCAGAGCCCCACAGGTAATACTGACCTCAGTCCTTACATAGGGCCCGGTGCTCTGTTTAATGCCATGTTGCTGCTGTGAAATCATCAGTGGTTTTCAAGTGAAGGTGTACTAGTCAGGGTTTTGCACGGAAGCAAAACCGGTAGGATTTATACAGACATACAGAGATGTATTACAAGGAACAGGCTCACACGATTAGGGAGGCCAAGGAGTGCCTGATTTGCTGTCTGCAAGCCGGAGACGCCAGAAAGCCATCTCCAGGGCAGGGGACTCTTATCTCAAGGCCAAAGGTCTAAAGACCACAGGAGTCTCAGTCTGAGTCCAAAGCCCAAGAATCAAGGAGGGTCCGATGTCTGAGGGCTGAAGGTGGCTGTCCCAGCTCAAGCAGACAGCACAAACGCACCTTTCTGCCTTTGTGTCCAACTTGGGCCCTCAACGGATTGGGTGAGGCCCACCCACATTGGTGAGGATGATCTTTACTGAGACTGCCTGCACAAATGCTAGTCTTCCCTGGAGATGCGCCCCCCCCCCCCCCCCCCCAGATACCAGAAATGATACTTTACCAGCTACTGGGCCATCCGTTAGCTCAGTCACATTGACTCCTAGAACTCACCATCACAAAGGGGCCTTGAGTTTTCATTTTGCACAGGGGGGCCCTCAAATTATGTCTCTAGTCCTAGTAACAGCCCTCTGGGAATGTGCATTTGGGGTGTTAAAATTAAATACAAAATGGAGACCAGACTTGAACATTCCCTGAGCAGACAAAACCACTCACCACATAAGTGAGACTTAATTTAGTGTGTTCTGCAAAACAAGCAAAACATAACCTGGGCCACCTCGTGCAAATGCCTCTGACGATCAGTAAAGAAAGTTAAGTCATCTTCCTAAATGCGGTGTAAGATAATCACTTTGAGCCACCCCTGCTGTCTGGAAACCCCCTTTGTAATCACCATCATCAAGAAGGTTAAACAACCTCCTCATTTTCACTGTATAAGCCTCCAGGCTTCATATCAGTCTTTGATTTGAAAGCTCCCAGTTCATAGACTATTCTTATATGTACAATAAACTCTTACTAAATACTGTTTATTGGTTTGGTGGCTTTTTTTTTTTTTTTTGCACCTTTTTTTGGGGGGGGGGGGAGCGGTGGCTTTAGTTTTACTATTCCTGGATTTTTGAAAGGAGGCAATGCTGTCCCTCTCCTGTGGGGGCATTGGGTAGATGGCTCTCTGGTGGCTGCTCCAAGCCCTGGGCGGCGTGGGGCAGTTGCTGAGCAGGACTGTGTTTGCCATTCCAGGCATCGGAGCTGGGGCTCCCCCAGGAGGGCGAGTGGCTGCAGCCTGCCCAGCCCCAGCGGAGTCCCCACACCAGGGCGGGGGCCGAGGCATCCTGCACCCTGGGCTCACTCGGTGAGTGTTTGGGTCCGACGGCAATCCTGAGGGCTGGGAATGGGTTTAAGGTCTGGCAAGGGTTTGACTTTGCTGATGGCAGTGTCGGGGGGCTTTGGTGATGAACTCTATACATTCCCCCAGAAATTGTGCACACCAGGAGTGGGGACTGATATCGCGCCCCCCCCTCCCGAAACAGCCACTCAAACGTTTCCACCCCTTGACCAGGGCTTCAGCCTCCTAGCATGAAGGCAGACAGACAGAAGACACTGCAGCATGGGGTCCCCTCAGCAGCCTGCCCAGGTGAGGACAAGGGGGCCCAGGGCCTTGGGATCTGCCCCCCAGCCCCCCCAGCCCTTTATCTTAAGAAAGGAAAGGATTGCGGGCACTAAGGCCCTACTGAGTAAAGACAGCTGGCTGCCTGCTCCTCTCTGCAGTCCTGGGGGGAGGGGGGCAGGGAGATGCCCAGGGTGTGGCCTCCAGCCCCGGCCCCTTCACTAACAATTAACCCTTTCCCTCACCCTCCCCAGGCCTGGGCTGCTCGCCTCTGAAGCCTAGTATCTGGGATGAACCTCCCTGTGGGCAGGTTGGGGACAGAGCCCCAAGGAACAGACACATCCTCCCCAGGCTGGCCCAGGACTCTCCCCAGGCAGAAGGGGGTGCCTGGCAGGCAGGGGCTGCCCCAAGGGACGCTGTGCTTCAGGGCACTGGAGGCCAAGGGCCTGCTCCCGAGGGGCCCCTGCACCCGAGCCCTCAGCCCGGCCTGGTTGCAGACCCCACCCTTCCAAGTGCTCAGAGCAGCAGTCCCCAAAAGAGACTTGGGGACAGTGATGCCAGCAGCACCCACCTGCCCTTACTCAAAGACACCAAAGCCTCCCCTGAAGAGGCGGGGCAACCGGCTGCTGCCCTCTCCTCGGGGAGCTCAGCGGCGACCCAAGTCCCCCCAGGGGCGCGGCCCTTCGCGTGTGCCGAGTGCGGGGAGGTCTTCACCTGGGTCACCCACTTCATCGAGCACCAGAAGCGCCACCTGGAAGAGGGACCATTCTCGTGCCCCGAGTGCGGCAAGGCCTTTCTGCACGCCTCCGTCCTGGAGGAGCATCGGAAGATCCACCAGCTGCAGCCGCTGCGCAAGAGGCCCCGGCGGGGCGGGGGCGAGGGACCCGGGGAGGCCGGCCCGTTGGAAGCGGCGGATGGAGGCCCCTGCGCCCAGGACGCGGATGGAGACCGGCGCGCGGAGCCCTCCGGCCGCGAGCGGCCCTTCGAGTGCGGCGTCTGCGGGAAGGCCTTCCCCTGGATGGTCCACCTCCTCGACCACCAGAAACTGCACGCCACGCAGTGAGCGGACGCGGGCCCCGGGTGACAGCGACCCCCGGCGGACTCGTCCTGCAGGCGACCCGGGACCCGCCACCCCCGCCGCGTCCCCCCGGAGACAGCGACCCTCGGCGGGCTCGTCCTGCGGGACGACCTGAGACCCGCTGTCCCCTCCGCCGGGTCCCCCGGGTGACAACCGCCCTCGGCGGACTCGTCCTGCAGGCAATCCAGGAGCCGCCACCCCCGCCGCCGCGTCCCCCGGGTGATAGCGACCCCAGGCGGAGTCGTCCTGCGGGGCGACCCGGGACCTGCCGCGTCTCCCGGGCGTCGCCGCGCCTGGCGCTTACCCCGGGTGACAGCGACCCTCGGCAGACTCGTCTTGCGGGGCGACCCAGGACCCGCCGTCCCCGCCGCCGCGACTCCCGGGTGCCGCCCCGCCTGCCACTTACCCAGGGTGACAGCGACCCTCGGCGGGCTCGTCCTGCGGGGCGACCGGGTACCCGCCGTCCCCGCCGCCGCGTCTCCTGGGTGTCGCCGCACCTGCCGCTTACCCCGGGTGACACCGACCCATGGGAGACTCCCCCTGCGGGGCGACCCAAGACCCGCCGCGTTTCCCGGGTGTCTCCGCGTCTGCCTCGTTCCCCGAGTGACAGCGACCCCCGAAGGGCTCGTCCTGCGGAACGACCCGGGACCCGCCACCCCCGCCGCCGAGTTCCCCAGGTGACAGCGACCCCTGGCGGACTCGCCCTGTAGGCGACCCAGACCCGCCGCGTCTCCGGGTGTCGCCGCGCCCAGCGCTTACCCCGGGTGACAGCGACCTCCGAAGGGCCCGTCCTGCGGAGCGACCCGGGACCCGCTGCGTCTCCCGCGTGTCGCCGTGCCTGCCGCGTCCCCCGAATGGCAGCGACCCCCGAAGGGGTCGTCCTGGGGGCGACCCGGGACCCGCCACCCCGCCGCCGCGTTCCCCGGGTGACAGCGAACCCCGAAGGGCTCGTCCTGCAGACGACCCGGGACCCTCAGCGTCTCCCGGGTTTCTCCGCGCCTGCCGCGTTCCCCGAGTGGCAGCGACCCCCGAAGGGCTCGTCCTGCGAAACACCGGGCCCCGCCACCCCCGCCGCCACGTTCCCCGGGCGACAGCGACCCCTGGCGGACTCGTCCTGCAGGCGACCCGGGCCCCGCCGCGTCTCCCGGGTCTCGCCGCGCCTGGCGCTTTTCCCGGGTGATAGCAAACCCCGAAGTGCTTGTCCTGCGGGGCGACCCGGGCCCCGACGCGTCTCCCGGGGGCCGCCGCGCCTGGCGCTTACCCCAGGTGACAGTGACCCCCGAAGGGCTCGTCCTGCGGAGCGACCCGGGACCCACCGTCCCCGCCGCCACGTTCCCCGGGTGACAGCGACCCCTGGCGGACTCGTCCTGCAGGCGACCCGGACCCGCCACGTCTCCGAGTGTCGCCGCGCCTGCCGTGTTCCTGGGGTGACAGCGACCCCCAGCGCCGCGCTTAGCTAGGCGGTCGGCCGTCTGCGTTCCGCAAGCTGCAGAAGAGGAGCTTCGCCAACGCTACCCGTTCTGGGAGCCTTTCCCGGGGGCGCCAGGTCGGCCTCCGCGCCCTCGACCTGGCGGCCCTCCTGCGCTCGGCGGAAGGAGGCCTGCTGCCTGCCCAGCCCCTGGGAGCCTGGCACACGCTTGGGGTCCTTTTATGTGGAACTTCCTCCTCTTTTCTTTCTTTCTTCTTCTTTTTTTTTTAGTCCCCGCCCCCCATTCCTTTTTCACTCCTTTTTTAATGATAAAGTACACACAACATAAAACTTAACAAGCATTAAGTCCATGCATAACGTTGTGCAGCCATCACCACCACTATTCTGGAATATTTTCACCACTCCCAAAATGGGTTCCCCATACCCATTAGCAGCCACTCCCCATCTCCCCTCCCTCAGCCTCCCTCAGCCCCCCACACCTACTAATCTGCTTTCTTGCTGGATGGATTTTGGGCAGGGTTTTTAGGTCTAACCAAATCTGACCAGCATATGATTCTTTTTGATTCACAGAATGACTTTTTTTGTCGTTGTTTTTGAGATAAATGCCAACATTTTTCAAATCATAGATAACACATAAAAATCTGGCATTATGGTCACCCTGGATTTCCCAAGAGCAGGTGTAGGGTCTCCCGAGCACCTCAGATCACCCCACCACTTGTGGGGATAGCCTGCACACACCTGGATTCAGCTTTTCATCCATCCCCAGCTCTTCACTGCTGGGCACCACTTGCCCCATGTAAACGAAAGCCTTACAAGTTTTGTGTTTTTTTTTTCATTTCTTTTCTTTTTTTTGGGGGGGGGGACTTTACTTGGAAATAGTGTTAGATTGACTCTGACCACATGTAAGCAAAGACCTTCTCCTTTAAATCATCCATAAGTCGCCTTGCAACTGGAAAAGCCTTTGGATCTGCCCTGCCCAGTCCACTGCTGCTTCTCCACCAAGCTGCCTCGTGCATCCCACTTGTAGCCTCTGTGCCCTAGCACCCTCCTGGGCCATGCAGATCCCTCCACTGCCTTCGCACCCTTCGCCGCGCTTGCCTTCTTGGAACTTGCACTCGCTGGGCCTCCAGACCTTGCTCGTGGCTCGCTCCAGCATCCCGGCTTACCCTCGAAGTCCTCACTGGGGGCTTCTGGTTCTACTCCATGCCTTAATTTCTTGTGGGCTCCTGCTCTCTTTCTAAGCACCTTCTTCTCATCCTGCTGAGGCAGAGTTTGTTCCTTGGAGCTCAGGTGGCAAGAGTGGGGGTCTTGGCCCCACAGTCAGCCTCTGATCTTTCAGGTACAGCACACATGATGAACAGGTTTAAGATGACAGGATATGTGGACAAAGAAATCCCAGTGTCCCCACTTGTTGGGGACCAGAGGTTTATTCCAATGCAGTTTTCATCCCAATCCCCCTAAGCCAGAGACACATTCACAGCTCTCTGGGTTGGAGTAGGATTGTATGAGAGAGTTGGGGCCGCTGCCCACGTCAGTCAGGCCCCTCACTGCCATGGGCCCCAGCCATCCTCATGCTAACAGCTCCAAAGATGGGGTTCACGGAAGATGTCTGCCTGGGCATCCCCCAGACCAAATGCCCTCCAGAGACATCCGCCTGGTGTCCCTCAGTCCTCCAACTGAGCTCGTCCAAAGAATCCTTGATCGAAAGAAAACCCACTGCCTCCCCTATGCCAGCCCTCCACATTCCAAGGCCCAAGGATCACCCTGTTCTCTTTTCTCCTCTGCACTGAACTGTCCCAGCCTCCCTTTCTTCTATCTTCTTTTTTACATCTTTGGATGTCTGCAGCTGCCTCTAAGCAAACTCTGCCTCCAGCCCATTCCCCTCCATCCCATCCAATACCAGCAGCCAGCAGGATCCCTCTGAAACAGACACACTGAGATGACATAAAGCCCAGCTGACCAGTTCCCTCGAATTCTTTCCTGCTTCAGTAGCCCCCAGCACTGGGGTGGTGTAGGCTGGTCTCCTGCACCCACTCTGTCCCTGCCTGTCTCCACAGTGACTTCCATGCTGGGCCTCCTCACCTCCTCAAGGGCTTCACTACAGCATTTTACCAGCACCCAGCACAGAGCAGCCCTTTGCAAGTGAGGATGGGTGAATGGTAATCAAATGAGTGAGCTACAGCCACTGCCAAGACCCCACCACAGGGCTGCAGTGATCAGCCAAGGAAGCCTTACTTGGACCCCTGAGGAGATGGGGTGGCAGCACCATGGAAGGCCACCCTCAACACTCTCTGCCTTGGCTGACACAGGCACGGATGTGACCCAGGGTCCTGGGCCTGGAGAGTCACTCCTCAGAATCCCGATTCACCAAAGCTGCCAAATTGAGTTAACTGCCCAGCCTGCCTAGTCCCAGGATGCGGCTTAAGCTGTAGTGAGATAGAGCACCAGCCCTCCTCTTCTCTTTCTGCTCACTCCATGCATGCTTGGCTCACCCTGTACCTTCATCTGCCAGTGTCCCCTGAAAGACCCCAACACCTACCCATTGGGACTCTTCCCAGCTTCCTTGTCTGTCTTCCAGTGCTTGTCACAGAGCATCTGCTGGGCCAGGTACTGGGTGCTGTGATGCAGTGCAAGTCCTCACCATCTCATGCTCCAGAACCAGAGGCAAACAGACCACCCTCCTCCCCACAGCAGCCAGGGCCTTTGGGAGCAGAGGCCTGGGCATTGCTAGGTTTTGAGGCTCCCAAAGTGATTTTTTCTTTAAGGATGAAATATATACACAAGGCTAAACACTGTAATATATTTAAATGTATATATCAAATAATTTAACAAAAATAGAGTGTAATGAAGTTGTGCTATCCATGATGATTATAGAATTTCTTGAAACCTACACTGATTCTTAATGCAACTACTCCTGGTGCCGTCCTGTCACAGCCAGGTGGAGGCGACCCCTGTGGTTAGAGAAAGCTGAGATTGGCATGAGTGGGGCCCAGCCACTGGCTTCAACATGGTCTGGAGGAGTGAAGGCAACACAGAGCTAGCCTTCAGATCACCTTGTTTAATTGACAGTGTTCTTAAACCCTTTGAATTTCCTGTGAATCAAGAGATTTCACACACAAATCCAAATCTTTGGTTTCTTTCCAGAAGTACAGACCTGGTACACTGGGCTTACCTGTCCACATGGCATCACTTGGTAGAGACCATCAGCACTCATCCCTTTAGAGCCCAGCCCCTGCAGGCGTTTGAGTTTGTGAAAGCTGGCTGGAAAAAAACAAGGATTAGGAGGGTAGAGGAAGGTAACAGAGGGGCAAGTCCCAAGGGAGCTGGGCAGGGCAACCTGGCTCAATATTAGGGCTGGGGTATGTCCCCATGAGCAGGCAAGTCTGTGTAGCACCATCGACAACTCATTACCAGGACTCTGCCCAGGCCTTTTGGGGAAAAGATCTGGTCATGAGAAGTGTATACACACCTTTTGATACAGTAAAAGGAAAATAGGGGGAAGAGTACACATTTTGTGGAAGAAAAAAACCAACAGAAAAAAAAATTATCTTTTTGATTTTGGTTTGCAGGTGAGAGAACTGATAATTGACATTTTATGTATATTTTAAAGCCTTCATACACTAGTACAGAGAAGAGAAGGTGGGCTTTCAGTATGACAATCACAAATGTGGGCCTTTATAGTCTGAATGTACAAGACACTTTAAACAAAAGCCGATAAGCTTGTCTTTGCCTTGACTACATCAGTGCATTCTGATTTTGAGCCATCCATCATATTTTTTCATAACAACCACTGTTGTAGGGCTTATGAAATTTAAAGTCTTTTACTCATGTGAGAATCAGCCTAATCTTTTCAAGTGTCTTTATGTGTAAAGAAAAGGTACCCAGCTAGGTTCTTCCCTAACGTGAGAATTCCTACTGTCTTTTCTGCTGTTTTCAGAGCTGTTTCAAATAAATTGTTCCAGTCAAAGAAAAAATGCCCTTGTCTTGACACTTTTTCTCAGCTTCAAATCCAGCATGCAAGCCCTGACTTGAATCAATTAGTCTTTCTTAAAGTGGCAAGAGCACGTGGCTCAGCCCTGGTTAGATTCTTTTCACCCCCTGCTCCAGGGACCGCCCGTGCACATCAGTGAAATAAAGTCTGGCTTGAGTGGTGAATGGCAAACGTGCACACCTTGTCCACTGGCGCCTGGTCCACTGTTGGCTGCTGTGCCCTGGGCCCAGCCCCTAGCAGGCCTTAGTCAATGTTCGGCCAATGACAAATTCTGTGAGGACACATCAGCTTTGAATATTATGGTGTTGTTCATGGGATGCCTGGGTGGCTCAGTCAGTTAAGCATCGGCCTTTGGCTCAGGTCATGACCCCGGGATCCTGGGATCAGCCCCTCGTTGGGCTCCCCGCTCAGTGGGGAGTCTGCTTCTCCCTCTCCTCCTGCTCCTCCCCCCTGCTTGCGCGCGCTCTCTCACTCTCGCAAATAAATAAATCTTAAAAAAAAAAAAAATGCTGTTCAAATGCACACATCTGACGATGTAAACCAGTTTAAAAATGTGTCTACCATGGGATGTTTTCTACAACCACGTCCTAAATACTGCAAGGCAGGGTCGGCGTGGTAAAACGTAAACGGCTCTTGTATTTGGCATCTTAGTGAATGTATCTGTTTTAATTTTTGTGTGTCGTTTTTGTGTCTTGCACTTTTTGTTGTTTTGGGGAAACACCAGTTTGTTTTACAACAATAACGTTTACGGCAGTTTCCAACATGAAAGCAGTATGTCCTTGCTCCGAGAAGACTCACCTGACTCACAGGCCCTGCCCACGCGGCCTCAGCCTGGCTGGGTCCTCCTTGCGGAGATTGCTTCTCGTGATCTTCCCACGGCCTCTGCTCAGCGTCCTCCCTGACTCCCCTGACCCCCCCGACCACTCTCTCTACACTAGTCCCCGGCCAGTTACAGCTGTAAAAGCGCGGGGGCGACGTTCGCGGGGCCCACGACACAGCCCGCGGGAACTGGACACTTGTGACGGCGCCATAAGCACCCGCGTCGAAACTCGAACTCGGTTCCCCCAAGACCTGACGGCAGGGGCCGATGCGCACGGAACCCGCGCATGGGCCTCCGGGAGTTGTAGTTCGGCGCCTGCCTGCGCAGGCGCTCTCCCGGTCAACGACGGGCGTGGTCTTCGACCATCAGACAAGAGAATGCGGCGTGGAAGGTTTTTGGGGCGGTGAGGCGAGGCTAAGGCCGGCGGGGGTCCGCGAGGCCGAGCTCGTACTCGGAGCGCAGGAGCCACTGCCCTGGGTGGGGGCGAGGCGAGCACGGAAACGACAGGAAATGCGCGCGCCGCCCTCTGGGAGATGTAGTTGGGCGCCCTCCTGCGCAGGCGCAGACCCGGCTGGTGGCGGCCGCGGCCTTTGTCCTGTCGTCCGGCTGGTGAGTGAGACTGGGGTGGCCGGAACGAAGGAGACCGAGGCGGGCGGGCATCCGGGGTCTTCCCGCGTCTGTCTGTGGAGAGTCCTTTTTCCTGCTTTGGGCCCGGGGCTGGTCGCTATGGGTGCGGTGGGGGCGGGGCCGAGTGGGCGGGGCCCGGATTGAGGGTGGGGGTGTCTCCGGGTCCGAGAGGAGGAGTTGGGGCCAGGGTGGGGCCCTGGCTATGGCAAAAGGGGTGGGCGCCTCCGGCTTCGGGGTCACAGTCAGAGATCCTAGCTGGTCCGACCCTTCAGAGACTGGAGCCATCCTGACCTGCATCCTTCCCCTGCTTTGGTGGGACGTCCGGGGTTTGGAGGGTGGGGAGGGCCGAGGCCCCCCTGAGAAGTCATCTCTGGAGCTTCACCGTTACTGGGCGGCTTCTCAGGATGATTGTGAGGGAGACCAAAAGCACAAGACTTTACTCCCAGCCGCCTGGGACCCAGAAAACAGAGTCATTATGTTAAAGTCATCGAGTACCATCCAGGCTCCTTTATTAATTCAGCAAGCACGTACGTATTTGGATGTCCTGGGTGCCAGGCCCTATCCTATACCCAAGAGCCCAGAATATTGTCTTGGCCCCCAGAGCCCCCAGGGGAGTCAGGGAGATGATAAGAAACCTGTCAACACATCACTAAAGAAGATAACTCCCATCTTGGAAACTGCTGTGAAGACAACAGGGCACAAGTGGGATGGGACAGAATCAGGGGTGCACAGGAAGCGTATCAAGAGGAGGTACAGAGAGACAAGGGAAATACATACTACCTTTGGCCTGACTTTCATTTGGGGCGCTCAGCCAGGGATGAGGGCCCTGCATGTTGTGGATGCTAAGCAGATGCTCGCTGAAGCGAGAGGCTTTCCTTCCAGCACCGATTGCCTTCACGTGTATACTGCTGTGCCAGCCTCCATTTTCAGCCCTTGCCACACCTTAATTCCTATAATCTCTGTGCTGGGTCACCAATCTCATTTTATAGGAGGGGGAAACCAAGGCAAACAGTGCCCAAAGACTCCATAACTGTCCAGCTTTCTGTGATAGTAACAGAAATAGTCACCATCCATCTGGGCAACTGGGGATGTGTCCCTTGCTCGCCATGGCCTCAGTTTTCCTATTTGTGAAATGGGGTAGGAAAATTCAAGGTAATTCGCCAACAATGCCTGGAATAGCACCTGGAAAATGCCAAGCTGAGGTTTTACTGTTGGGTTTAGCCTGGGTGCAGGGCTCCAGGCTCTAGCAGCCAAAACCCTTCCTACTTGCACACAGACTCCAGGGTGTGGGGTTTCTGGTCACCACAGTCACTCGCCCAGTCTCTCACATCCCCTTTCCCCCCAGAACTGCCTGCTGAGGAGCTAGCTGTTCCTGCAAGAGGCCAGAGGAGGAGGGAATGACTGCTGGGCTCCTCGCTGCCGGGGCCCCGGTGAGTACACCACCACCTTCACATTCGGGCCTCCCAGGCCCTGGCGTCAGGTCCCCACCAACTCATTCTGCTCTCAGGGCCTTTGCCCTTACTCTCCCCCCTGCCAGGAATGTGCTTTAGTCAGCTCCATCTTCCTCCAGATCTCCCACCCCCCACCTCTGAGAGGATCTCCCTGATTCCTTCACCTGCCCTAGTCTACTCTGCCAGACAGCACTCATCCATTCCACTGATGTGTCTGGCACTTTCTCGACACAGGGTTCCAGTGTGTACTCCCAACTCACTCTCTCCATCCAGTCCCTTAGGCGACAGGTACTTAGTACCTGCCATTGACCAGGTGCCCTTTCAGGCACTGTTGTAGGAACTGCAGCTGTAGGAACAGACAAGCAAAAAATTACCATCCCTGTGGGGCTTACAGTCCCTATAAGGAATACAGATGTGCCAAGTGTTGTGCAGGGAAATGAGGCCCAGAAGAAGACGGGTCTGGGCACCAGGCAGTAACCAGTATAGCCCAGAAGGCCTGCCGGAGGAAGTGGCCCCCAAACAGAGACCTGCTTGGGGGTAGGGAGTGAGATCAAGGCCCACAGGGATAATGTTCCAGGCCGGGGGAATACCATGAGCAAAGGCCTGGAGGTGGAACCATGCCAGGCACTTTCCATAAAGGGCAGGCACACACGTGTAACAGGAGGACCGAGAACAAGTTCTCCTAGGCTGGCTGCAGGGGGCCTAGGGCCTCGGGAAGCAGTTCTGACCATCTTTGCCACGTGCAAAGGCCCAGAACACAGTAAGCACTCAGTGAATGGGTGGAAATGTGTCAAAGCCTGTGGTCAGTGCTGGACGCACTTCACCTTATCCTACCCCCACATCAGCCCCATGAGGTTGGAATGAGGAAACTAAGACACAGAGGCACGTCACAGCCCTGAGGACACACAGCTGGGAGTGGCCGAGCCAGGCCTGAGCTCAGAACGCCTGGGCCCACCTCAGACCACGCACCCCCACCAGTGCCCCCAGTGCTTGGCACATATCCCACTGCCTTCGTGGCTCTTCTTCCAGACCTCTGCATGGCTATTCCAGCAGCAACCCTCCCACCTTCTCTAGAGCACTGACCCCTCCTGGAATTTCATTTTTCGTCGGCTCCCATACCCTTCAGCTAGCACGTGAGCACCACATGGCCAGGTCTGTGTCTCTTGTTTCCCTGGCATCTGCGGTGCCCAGAACAGTGACCTGCACTCACTAGACTCTGGAGATAACTACTAAGACCTATTGAGTCTGGAAAATGTAGCTGAAATGGGGAAATTGGTGAAAGAAAATAAAACATCCCCAAGCCCCCCCAGCACACCTGCCTGAATGATGGCTCACACAGGTAAAGCACTCACTATGTGCCAGGCCCAGGACACACACATCATGTGAATTCTCTTACTCCTCCCAACAGCCTTCTCAGGGAGTTCTCACTAACTCACAGATGAGGGCAGAGCGGCACAGAGCACTTTAAAAGATGGACCTGGGGCTGGAGTTTGAAGCCCGATCATCTGGGTCCAGAGCCAAATCTTGACAGCGCCACCCCCAGATATCTAGTTCATACCCGTGTTGCCCCACATCTCCCCTCTGGTGGAAGAAATGTTAGCAGAGGCAGATGCTGCCAGTTGGGCCGGGATCCAGTATTTGAGTACCTGTGTCCCTCACTCCCCTCACACAGGGCAGTGACACCATTGTCAAGGTGAGGCCCTGGACTTTACCTCTGCTCCCCACCTACCCTCCCCCGCCGGCCATCCACAGTACTTGATTTGGTGAGATGAAACCGCCTTTGTGGATGTCTGCCCCTGCCCCTCACATGCCTTTAAGAAAATCGTAAATTCCCCACCCAGTCGTGGAAGAAACTGGCATCGTGTGGGAATTTCAGAAAACACACACAAGTGTGGTAGTGACGGGAATCACCCCAGGAGCCACCATTAGCCTTTCTCCTTGGGGATTGTGTTTTTACCCCAATATGTAAATTTCCAAAATTAAAGACGAGGAAATGGTCCCCAGGGATCCCATCACTGGAGACCCCCCCCCAGTCGGGATCATTTGCTTGTTCCCACCATTCCACTGGCTCTTTTCTTTCTCCCCACTTTGAATTCAGGTATTGTTAATGCACAGTGCAGATTTACATGAGTGTGTGGCTTGGTGCCTGCAGCTATGGACACCAGTGGACATTCTAGCTGATGTGTGGGAGGTTTTCAGTCTCCCAGGGATCCTTCGTGCCCCTCCCTTGGTCACCGCCATGATGGCATCTCAGGGGCCCTGTGTTTGCACGACTGGGGTGTATCCCCTTATATCTTAAGACCCCCTCTCCTCCAGCAGAGCTCTCAGGCCCCACAGGAAAACCTGGCCCAAATCCTCAGATCTGAGAAAACCCCTCCCCCCGCCAGCCTCGCTGTCCCCGTCCACCAGCTGCTCTCACTAGCAGCCATTGCCAGGCTTGGCCTGGGTGAGGACATTCGTGTGTGACATTTGTTTCAGGAACAAGTGACTTTTGAGGACATAGTCGTGGACTTCACCCAGGAGGAGTGGGGGCAGCTGGAGCCTGACCAGAGGACCCTGTACCGCAATGTGATGCTGGAGACCTTCAGGCTCCTGGTCTCCGTGGGTAAGGCCACAACTGAACCCCCAATGTTCTGCCCCAGCACAGATTCTAATTCTCCTGGGTTAAAAGTAGGAGTAGGTCTAGGCCTTAAAAGCAAATACCTTGGATGAGTTTCTGGCTTTAGAGACCTGATGTTTGGTTGCAAATTACAGATCCCACTTGAAAATGCCAGAAGCAGAAAATCATGGGGTAAGAGGGTCACAGTGGGTCCCATGACTGCAGAATCCCAGGGTTGACCTGAGTCTTCCTGTGGTCTGTCAGGAGCCCCTCACTTCATACCTCCTCCCTCTGGGTCCAGGGCCAAGTCTTGACAGTGCCACCTCTTTCTGCCTTCATTCACGGATGGGACTTCTGGAGGTGAGAAGAGAGCTGCCAGATGCCTCTTCTGTGTCTGAGGCCTGCAGAAAAGACAGGATCTGTGTCCTGGGCACCCATGGAAGGCCCATGGGTTGTCTTGTGTGGCAGCCAGATCCCCTCCACACTGGTCATTGTTGCCAGCGAGCAGGGGAAGCAGCAGAGCTCTGATTGGCTGGGGCTGGGTCACACGTCCCCCCAGAGCTAGGGTTGGGGTCCCTGTGGGGCCTGACATCAGGGCCTTTACCACAACTGTGGCCTCTGGGGCCTGCAGCCAAGTGGGTCCCGGAGGAAGGAAGGTGCAGTGGACAGAGGGGTGAGGAGGGTCCTTGAACACAAACACGCACTCGTGGGTCTCCACTTGAGCAGGATGCTGGCTCCCCAGGCTGGATGTCATCTCCCTGCTGGAGCAGGAGGAGTGGTGGGCAGCGGATATGTGCTTAGGTGAGGGGAGAGCCCTGCAGGGCTGGCAGGAGCCCATTCACCCCTGTGGCACTCTCTCTCCATATCTGTTCTCGCATTCTTCAGAGCAAATTGACTATTCAGTCTTTCGGTAAACATGCACCAAGCACCTGTTCTGCTGTGAGTGAGACCTTCAGTGAATTTACCTTCTTGGTGAGGGAAGGGGCACGCAGTAAACAGGTGGAATAATAGCTGCACAAGACGCTCACGGCGTATAACGAATGCTGAGGAAGTGAACACAGGTCATGAGGCAGGGGCCAGGTTGTGGGGAGGACCTGAGCCGAGATAGGCCAGCCTCTGCAGGGAGGCGACATGTGAGCTGAAGCCTGAGTCATGGGAACAGTGCCGCCACGAAATAAGCTGGGAGAACAGAATTCCAGGCAGAAGGAACAGCAAGTGCAAAGGCACTGGGGTGGGGCAGCAGCCTGCTCTTCTTATGTAACAAACACTCCAGCCTCAGTGGTTTAAACCACAGAATCTTACTCATGTATCTGTGGGTCGGTGGATCCAGTCTGGGCTTTTCCACATGCCCGTGGGGGCTGTGTTCTTCAAACATCTTATTCAGCTCCTGAGACCAATACCAGCTCTGTAGGAAGTGGGGCTGTCCCGGCACTGGTGTCGGACCCTGACCCAGGTTAAGCAGTGGCCCATCACCAGGGCCCAGGAAGAATAGCCAGTGTGTGGGAGGGGGTCACAAGAGAGTCCCCAGCTTCAGGAGCAAGCAGCCTTCACCTAGGGTACTTGCTTTCTAGGATTGCTTTAACAAATGACCACAAACTTAGTGGCTTAAAGCAACACGAATTATCTTCCAGTTCTAGAGGTCAGAAGTCCAAAGTGGGTGTCACTGTGCTACAGTGCAGGTGGCAGCAGGCAAGTTCCTTCTGCAGAGCCTGGCGACAACCCATTTCCTTTCACTTTCCAGCTTTCAGAGGTGCCCGCAGTCCTTGACTCACAGCCTCGTCCATCTTCCAAGTGAGCATGGCCCTGAGGTCGTCTCACATCTTTCTCACAGATCAGAACTCTTGCGACTGCCTTGGGCCCAGCAGGATAACCCACGGTAATCTCAGATGATGAGCTAATGTCAGAGGGTTAGCAACTCTCACTCCTCACTGGTTAGGAATCAGAACATGGACATACTTGGGAGCCACTACTTTGCCAGCCACACCTGGCTTGACCTCTTCTTTTTCCCCTGAACACTTCATTAGAGCGTAATATAAATGGGCAGGTGCTCACCTCACACCTTTAGGCCAATCCAGTGTTGGGGTGGGGACGGCCTGCACTGAGGCCATGGCTGTGCAGGGCAGACTGGGTACTGGGGCCAAAAGGCAGTCCTGCCGCATTTGTTTGTTCATTCAGCATGTCTGCTGGCCTCTGCCGTGGGCAGGGGTGCCGTGGTGACCAAGGTGGACAGAAGCCCTGCCCTCAGGGTGCTCCCAGTGGGTGAGACAGACTCAACGGACCAGGTCCAAGTCCTCTTGTTCACCTCAGGTCATTTATCCCTGCTTCTGGCAATACAGAGCTCAGCTGTCTCTGGTCTGGGGAAGCTGGTGGTTTCTTTACATCTGGCTGAGGTGAAACAGCAGCAAGAGACCACCAAGAAGAAACTGGATCTGAGCAGTGGGAGGACTGGGCTGGCTAGTTCTTAACCTGTGAGAGGCGGCTCTTCCTCCGTCACCACCTGGCACTTGGAGACTGCTTCTGGCCATTGCTCTGCCCTTTCCAGCCTGGGGCATCTGTTGACGGCTTCCCTAGATGCTTGCTGTCTGCCCTGCATCCTCTCCCTGCCCTCATTCTCTGTGTTCCCCTTGCAAGCTCCCTTCATGTCCCTACACCAGCTTCCCCACCCTGACTATTCTCTGTGCTTTCTCTCTGCTCCTGTTCCTTCCCTGATTTGCAAAACTGAATTTTTAAGTGGTTCAAAGCCACTTGTGCCTTCAGCCTTTCAAGACCATCAGTTTTATTCTTTAGCCACACACCCACCACAAACTCTTCCCCCTAAACTGAAATAAGGAACATCTCCATTTTTTTTCTTTCAGATTTGGAAACTCAACCCAAAACCAAACTGTTAGCTCCAAAGCAAGACATCACTGAAGAAAGAGCAAGCAGTGTCCTGGTGGAAAGGTTCCTGTGGGATAGTCTGTGGTACTCTGAGAGTGACGATGCCGAGGGCCACTGGGGACAGAGTCACGAGAGCCGAGATGGCCATGTGGTGCGGGCAGCATTCACGCCTGTGAAGATACCCATGCAGCAGCAGCAGGTGAATGGGTTCGGGGAAAACTTGATTCTGAGCCCCAGTCTCCCAGCTCAGCCAATGACTCCTGAAAGACAAGACCTCCACATGCTGGGGACACGTGGGAAGAGGGGGAAGCCAGACCCAGGGTTAAATGCTCAACAGAAAATATATGCAAAGGAGAAGCCCTACAAATGTCAGGCATGTGGAAAGGCCTTCAGTCACAGCTCAGCACTTATTGAGCACCATCGAACACACACGGGAGAGAGACCTTATGAATGTCACGAATGCGGAAAAGGCTTCCGAAACAGCTCGGCACTTACCAAACACCAGAGAATCCACACTGGCGAGAAACCTTACAAGTGTACTCAGTGTGGGAAAACCTTCAACCAGATTGCCCCACTGATCCAGCACCAGAGAACTCACACAGGGGAGAAGCCCTATGAGTGCAGCGAGTGCGGGAAATCCTTCAGTTTCAGGTCGTCCTTCAGTCAACATGAGCGGACTCACACTGGGGAGAAGCCCTACGAGTGCGGCGAGTGTGGGAAGGCCTTCCGGCAAAGCATCCACCTCACCCAGCACCTGCGAATCCACACGGGGGAGAAGCCCTACCAGTGTGGGGAGTGCGGCAAGGCCTTCAGCCACAGCTCTTCCTTAACCAAACACCAGCGAATCCACACGGGGGAGAAGCCCTATGAGTGCCACGAGTGTGGGAAGGCCTTCACGCAGATCACACCACTGATTCAGCACCAAAGGACCCACACGGGAGAGAAGCCGTATGAGTGCAATGAGTGCGGGAAGGCCTTCAGCCAGAGCACGCTCCTGACTGAGCATCGGAGGATCCACACAGGAGAGAAGCCCTATGGGTGCAACGAGTGTGGAAAAACCTTCAGCCACAGCTCATCACTCAGCCAGCATGAGCGGACGCACACAGGAGAGAAGCCGTACGAGTGCAGCCAGTGTGGGAAGGCCTTCCGGCAGAGCACACACCTCACTCAACATCAGAGAATCCACACAGGAGAGAAGCCCTACGAGTGTGGCGATTGTGGCAAGGCCTTCAGCCACAGCTCATCCCTCACCAAACACCAGCGAATCCACACTGGAGAGAAGCCCTATGAATGTAACGAGTGCGGCAGAGCCTTCAGCCAGCTCGCCCCACTCATTCAGCATCAGAGGATCCACACAGGAGAAAAGCCTTATGAATGTAACGCATGTGGCAGAGCCTTCAGCCAGAGCTCCCTTCTCATAGAACACCAGAGGATTCACACCAAGGAAAAGCCCTACGGGTGCAATGAGTGTGGAAAATCCTTCAGCCACAGCTCATCGCTCAGCCAGCATGAGCGGACACACACTGGGGAGAAGCCCTACGAATGTCAGGATTGTGGGAAATCATTCAGGCAGAGCACCCACCTCACTCAGCACCGGAGGATCCACACAGGAGAGAAGCCATATGAGTGCAGGGACTGTGGGAAAGCCTTCACACACAGCTCGTCCCTTACCAAGCACCAGAGAACTCATACTGGGTAGACCCACTTCACACTCCCTGGGACATGGGAAAGCCTTAAGTCATAGCTCATCCCTTACTAGACCTGACCCAGTCTTTCTCAACAGAAACAATACAAGTATATGCATATGCAAGCCTTCGCACATAGTACGTGCCTCAGACACCCTCAGAGAGAAGCGACGGAAAGGACTGTGGGAATATGGAGCTCTAGGGCATCCATCCCCAGACAGCAGATCATCCAGACAGTAGTAAGGACATGTGGAGTTAATCAGTGTTGAGGACCTTCAGTCACGAGTGCCCACTAATGCTACATCATAGAACCTACAAAAAAGAGAAATGGAAAAAAAAATGTAGCAGATCTGGAGATGGCTTCTGTCCAAGGATTCACGATATTCCAAACTAGAGATTTTCAAAGTGGTGAGAAACCCAACAAATGCTTTTTATATACAGAAAGCAGATATACTCAGAATTTATCATCATTGCACATTCCATTCTTGGCACAGGTACTTATGAATGGTGAAGGTGACTCTAAATTTCTCTACAGGACTCACAGGCATTAGAAACACAGATGTTGCTGTTTCACAAAAAGGAAGATTTTTCCTTTGTTAAGCCACCATCTTAGGAACAACAGCACCTCCACATTGGAACCTTATGTTTTGCAAGGCTTCTCTCTTTTGAGAAATGTACAAGTTAATCTTCTTTTGATTGTTTTCATTGATTCTTCTTGGTGTTTAAGCTTTTGTTTTTGTATAATTTATCTTGAAGATCCATAGTCTTACATTAAATCCTGAATCCACTAACAGCAGTCTCTCCGACAGCCACAACCCCTGAATGGTGACTTGCCATCCTCATTAGAACCCATATTTAAATTGCATTGGCTGGATTTGGTCACCAACCATCAGGGATATATCGGTTGGTTTGGTTTTCCGATCACAATGCCAGGATATAAGTTTCCAGTTAACTTGAAATTTCTCCCTTTGGGGAAGGATATTACAAATAGTCTTCCAATAGTCCCCAGTATGCTTATGCAATGCCTCCCCTTCCTTTTTTTGGAATTAATTTCATAGTCATTTATAAGCCACTTAAGAAAACAGCCGTCTCCAGGAGAAACAATGCAAGCCACATCAGTAATTTTAGCTATTGTCACAGTCCCATTTAAGAAGCAGAACAGGTGAAATTAATATCTGTCCCTGTATATCCCAAATGTTACCATTTCAACATGTCACTATAAAAGACCACTGATGAGATGTTTTGCTTACTTTCTGTATAGTACATCTTTGAAATCCAGTGTATACTGTACATTTGCGGCACACCTCAGTTCCCTGTAACCTCCTTTCTGGTGCTCATTTGCTCATTTCCAATGGCTGGACTGGACTGGCGTGGGCAGCTCAATAGCCTCGGCCCTCGGATCAGCTGTTTTGTCCTCCTCCCTTTCCCTGGGCTTCTATCCTTGTGTTGCGTCTTGTACTCAAGGAAACCAGATGTACTGAGAAGATGAGCTTCTTTAAGTAAATGGCATGACAGGCTCCTACCACTGAATCTCGTGTAGAAAATAGGTCATGCCAGTTGTGCACAGTTCGGACTCTCTAGGATGATACTTCTTACTGGAGAACACTACATTTGGAAAACATGTTAGGGCTCCTCTATTCCAGTTCAGTTCAGTAAAAATGGAACCCAGCCACACTCTTCTGCAGTCCTTTGAAAATGCCAGATGACTGAGAAACAGAGTCACGCAAGCTCCTGCTGTCCCGTGCAGCCCTGCTCCCCTGCCCCCACAATGACACACACACGAATACGGCACAGAACTGGGAACCATGGGGAGGTGCCCACAGTATCCCTTCTATCCTCCATCAGGGAGTGGGAGGCGAATTCCCTCCCTAGCAGGGCCACACCCCTGGAGGGAAGTTGAAGCTACACCCAGAGTATCAGAAAAATGGCAGAGGCAAGTACACTCCTGACTAGAGGTCCTCACTTACCTGGAGAGTTGCTGCTATGTCTCAATTATTGACACAAAAGTTGAAGACCAACAAGGAAAAATGAAGGGTCTGAACACAGGCTCAGTAGAGGCCGTGCTGTTTCCACCTTGTTCACTGGGGTGCTTGTGCTTGGAACCCTGAGACGCCACGTAAGAAGACCAACTGCCACCAGGCCACCATGCGGTTTCCTCGATACTTTACTTGTAATATCCCACCTAGGGCCAGAAAGGATTTCAGCATCACATTTTATGTAGCTTTTCTCTTTGTTTTAATTTTTTGAGGAAAATCACCACGCCTAAAACGTAAGACTCAAGGTATACAAATGTCATAGTGGCTCTTAGCATGATTGGGCTGTTTGCTTTCCAAAGCAGTCACACTGGTTGACACTGGTTTACAAAACTCTCACCCAGATCATGACGGAAGGCCTGTATTAGTTGGCTCAGGCTCCCACAGCTGGATACCACAGGGTGGGTGGCTTAAACCACAGAAATTTTCTCACAGTTCTGGAGTTCTTCACTGGAAGTCCAAGACCAAGGTGCTGTCAGGGTTGGTTTTTAGTGAGAACTCTCTTCTCGGTTTGTAAATAGCCACCTTCTCACTGTGTCCTCGCACAGCCTTTCTTCTATGCACAGGCGATGAAGAGTCATCTCTGCTCTTCCTCCTCTTATAAGGATATCCGTGCTATGGGATTATGGCCCCACCCTGATCACCTCCCTACAGGCCCTATCTCCAAATATAGTCACATGGGGGGTTAGGGCTTCAGTGTATAAATTTGGGGTGGGGGACAATTCAGTCTGTAACAGAGGGTATTTAAGCATCTTCTTCCCATTGAAATTTATTCCCATCTTGCCAGGTTTCCATTTGTGGGATTTGCCCTTCCCTGACCACTCTGAACAGTCATCCTCGGACACCCTGTGGAAACTAGCCAGGAACTCCATTCTGTTCTTTGTGCCAGTGCATCTGGGGCTCTCTCTTGCCCTCTAGATATTATGTCCTTTTTGAGTCGTGGCTCAGTGCCCCATGATCTGTACACTTTCCAGCCCTTCCAGCTCCATTGGAGAGACCAGGGCTGACTTCTTGTGCTTTCCATCTGCTACATCTTTCTCAATGGGCCACATCCCTACCCCTTTGGATGGGGGATCCTCAGCACAACCCCAATGCCCCTAATGCCTGAACTAACCCAGCTTCATCTGAGATTAACAAGTGGGAACATCTGGCTACATTTTTTGTCTCTCTGTAGAATAAATCATCCAATGCCTTGGTCAGAATGATGGTGGCAGGGGAAGAGCAAACAAATCCTGACATCTTTTCAATAGGTTTGGTTTTTGTAGTGAGAAAAGCAATTCTGAAATGATTTTGAGAGGTATTTTAGAATTTAGTATACTAGTAAATATGCTGATTTTAGAGTTCTCACTTGATATAAAAATATCGGGGAGTACTAGAATGCAAATAGAGGTCTTGTTGTGTATGTATGTGTATATGTGTGCATATGAGCACACATAGGCCTTTTTGTGTGTACCTATGTGTGTGTGTATCTACATTTCCCAGCTCACCGGAAGATACTCTAGTAGCAATGAATACACCTGACACTCGGATTTGGTCTCATAGCATCCCCACTGAAAGGAACCAGTTCTTTGGAACTGGAAAATGGCTGATTTCAGGGTAGAAACAATTTGGGCTTGGAATATCTTACTATACTAAAAAGAAAAGAATTGTTCAAAAAGTGGAGGCATGTCACAGGGATACAGGAGCCTTCTTGAAGGGACTCTGATTGGCCACATCTGCGACAACTTGAGTGCCAAAATAACGAAGGATGGTCATAAGTTATAAAACTTGAAAAAAACAATAAAAACACAGGAATCCATAAGTCCATTCTGATTGTAAGGACAAATAAATGGAGAGAAAGGAGGTGCTGGCTTGCAGCAGAATGCCCAGGGCTGGGTGGTGAGCCTGGAAGGAGGGCTGGTATTAGTTAGATAACCAACAACTCTAAAACCATCATGGCAAGAACCATCAATGGAGGATAAACTGGGAGGGGGGGCATTTTGGTGAGAAGCAATGTATTTGCATTATCTTAAAGTGTCTCCCCACAGACTGCTTTATTAGCTAAGGAAAAAGTAATCATAAGGTGGAGAAATTGGACAGCACTTTGAGCAAAGGAATCATCAACAGTAGTAATGTGGACCTCAGACACTCCCAGGTGTGTGTGGCGGGGGCATGAATCACAGGCAAGCAGGGGGAAATGTTCACATAGGTGGGGTTGGATGATTTTTCTGTAAGTCTGAAATCATTTCTAAATAAAAATTTAAAAATATAAAAAGGAAGTTAAAAATTGAGCTACCCTATGATCCAGCCATTGCACTACTGGGTGTTTACCCCAAAGATACAGACGTAGTGAAGAGAAGGGCCATATGCACCCCAATGTTCATAGCAGCAATGTCCACAATAGCTAAATTGTGGAAGGAGCCGAGATGCCCTTCAACAGATGACTGGATTAAGAAGTTGTGGTCCATATATACAATGGAATATTACTCAGCTATCAGAAAGAACAAATTCTCAACATTTGCTACAACATGGATGGCACTGGAGGAGATAATGCTAAGTGAAATAAGTCAAGCAGAGAAAGACAATTATCATGATTTCTTTCATCTATGGAACATAAGAACTAGGATGATCGGTAGGGGAAGAAAGGGATAAAGAAAGGGGGGGTAATCAGAAGGGGGAATGAAACATGAGAGACTATGGACTCTGAGAAACAAACTGAGGGCCACAGAGGGGAGGGGGGTGGGGGAATGGGGTAGACTGGTGATGGGTAGTAAGGAGGGCACGTATTGCATGGTGCAGCGGGTGTTATACACAACTAATGAATCATCGAGCCTTACATCGGAAACCGGGGATGTACTGTATGGTGACTAACATAATATAATAAAAAATCATTAAAAAAAAAAAGAAAAATATAAAAAGGCACCACCATCTAGCTGTGCACTAAGGGAGACCTCAGATGGGAAATGGACAGATGGAGAACCAGGCTTTCCGATAATGAAGGACCCATCAGCGGCCCTGAAGCTGAAAGCAGGAACACCTCAAGTGTTACCTCCCTGCGGCAAGAGAGGCAAGCTCATGGGTTAGGCTGGGAAGAAGAGTTCAGAGGGCAAATGTAGTTTTAAAAAAAAAATTACCAGAGCCACACCCAGCTTAGGATGGGAGTGCTGAGGGGCACGATAGTCCCAGACCGTCACACGTGACTGGGGCCACGAGATCATGGCCCTCCAAGGACACATGAGTGGAACTGATGTGTGTCGTCTCCTGGCTAAGCAACTGCAGCTTTCCCCCACGCGCTCCAGTCCAGTGGAAAAGAGAGCCTCCACAGGGACATAGCCTGGATCCCCACGTCACTGCACGGAGCAGAGCTCCCCTCCCATCCACACACAGGCAACAACAACACATACGAGACTGTCATGTGAGTGCAAGAAATAAATCCTTTATTACGTTAAGCATCTGTGATTTGGGCATTGTTACAACAGACTGCCTGCTCCGACACCATGACAGAAAGAGGCACCAGTTTATCTACAAGAAGCAGTTAAGAGTTTATTATGCTCAGGCAACAGAAACAATGCTGTAATCTGAGATTAAATGCAAAAATCGAGAGATCACCTTATGTAGCCCAAGGAGTCACGTTCCGCTTGCCCAGGCAGACACATCTCATCAATCTTTACTGGTGTTTTCAACCTGCTCTGATCGTGACCCTCCACCCCCTGAGTAAGAGATGCATCTTCCAGCGCTACCAGCTCTCGTATTTAGATATAGAGCTGAAAAGTTTCACAAAACAATATCTGCCTTTACTACATGACGAATTTTTACCTATTTAATTCTAGTTCATTGTTTTGTTATGCTGGTGGCCACCCACTAATTTGATTTCACAACTCACTAATGCGCTGAGACGCATGGTCTGAAAACACTGCGTTACTAGGCTCCAAGCATTTCTGTGATCTTTGTTAAGCCGCTCCACACACGTACACACGTGCGTTAACTAGGAAACAGTTGGATAATGAGGATTCAGAAGTGAACTTAACATCAGGTGTTTACGAAAGGACCAAAGAGCTTCAGCAGAAGCTCTGGAGAGCTTGAACAGACGGAACAGAGACAAGGCTGACTTCGGCAAGAGCTGGCAGGTCACACACTTTAAGGCAACTCTACACTTTGCACAATGACAGATGTTCCAGTGCGCGGGTGGTGCTAAAATGGCTATGGAAGAAAGGGGAATCTTCGTTCACACCTGACAGCTCGAGCTTGCATGTGGGCATCTGCATGGGTGTGTTTACAAGGAGACGAGGGCTTCCCGAGGTTCTAAGTGCTTTAGCCACATTAGCTCATTTAGAAAACACAGACTCACGTCCACACAGACACTGCAAGAAGCCACGCAAGGGTTTCGAAGGAGCGGGATACGTTACTCGGGAATCCTGGGCAGGCGAAGTTGTCCTCTAGGGACACTGAGAACAAAGTGGCTCATCTCTGTGCCTCCGAGTGCGCAGGGAAAACATCACCTGCCACACAGCCCGTGCGCCCACTGAGCCTCCCACCGGCATGGGCTCCACATGCAGCAGGGTGGGGTCCCAGGGCCCTCCCCAGTGCGTAGATTTTCTCTTTCTCATGGGTCTTCTGGTGCTCAGCAAGGGCTAGGCTGAAGTGGAAGGTCTTCCAGCAGCCCTGGCATGCATACAACTTCCTGCCACTGTGGCTTCTGAGATGATCAATGAAATGTGAGATCCACGCAAAGGTTTCCCCACACTCGCTGCACGCGTAGGGCTTCCCTCGGGACAACCCAGCCTCATCGGCAGCAGGGCAGCCTGCAGCAGAGCTATCCTGGTCCTGCCTGGCCAGGGACCCTGCGCTGTCGCCAGCTGCACCAGGCTCCCTTACATGGCACGGCGGCTGGTTGCTCACACTGGAGACACACTCGGGGCCCTGCCCACCCACATCCTTTGGGCGGGGCCTCTTTCTTCCAAGGCCTTGGTGTGGGGTGGCTGACGTTCTAGGCACAGTAAGGTTCTCCCCAGCTGTGCCCCTGTCGTGGGCTGGCTCCCGGATGACAGACCGCCTGTGAGCTATGGTGACAGGGCTTGGTTCCCCCTCCTGAGGATCCAGAGCTTTCTGCAGCTGCTCTTCCTCCTCTGGGGCAGCACCCGTTAGGGGGCAAACGAGAATTTCCCTCGTGATCCTCTCCATCAGTGTCTCACACATATTCTCTTTACCTTCCTGCCACCTCCTGCCACCTGAAACGAGGTCATGATGTGAGCAGTCCCAACTCCCGGGACTCAGAAGGAACCTGCCAATGTGGGCAGTAAAACTAACAAAAGGCGCAGACCAGCGACTGTGAGACGGGGGAGGATGGAAAGCCAGAGCATGGGGGAAGCGGGTGACGACACGGGGAGTGCTTGGCATAAACACCATCGGTCAATTCCCTCCACAAACCCAGGGGCAATGGATTCAAATAAGATCACTCAGAAGACTGCCATGTGTCCCCCATCTGTTCTCCCTTCTTTGGCAGTCCCTGAGCTCACGCCTGCCTGCCTGAAGACAGTCACTCCCAGCCTGTCTTGCAGCTGAAGTGGCCATGTGACTGAGTTCTGGCCAATGGGATGTGCGTATAAGTGTGAGGGGTGGGGAGAGGTCTCCTCCTTCCTGCAGCTGGGGATGTGAGCTGCAGCAGCCACCCTGAACCATGCGTGAGAAGACACTGGCAATGGACCCATGAGCTGCGGGGAGCCTGCATCCTCACCAGGAAGGGCCAAATGAGCCCTTGTGCGGTAAACTAACATGTTACAATGGGGGCCCGCAATGAAGCATGTCTCCTGGGATTCAGGCCCTTGGGAAGTGCCCCCACCACACACACACACACACACTCTCTCTCTCTCTCTCTCACATACAACCCATACACCATGCACACTGGCTTGACCACGTGACCTACTGTGGCCTATGGAACAGGAAGCACTTGTGATGCAAAGGCTTACAAAGCACCCAGACGATGGTGCTTACCCTCCTGGAATGCTCCCTCTACGAACCTCACTGCCATGCTGTGAAGAAGCTCAAGTTAGCCTCTTGGAGAGGCAACGTGGAGAGTCCAGACTGATGGCTGCAGCTGAGCTCCCCCTCAAAAGCCAGCACTAACTGCCACTGGTTGAGTGAGACCACCCAGGGCATTTCGGCCTAGTCAAGCCTCCAGATGACTGTGGCTGCTACATGGCCCAGCAGCCACGACTAAGTTTTGGGGTTGTTACGCAGCAAGAGATTGTTAAAATAGCTGGATTCCTACGTCCTGCTCTGACATTTGGGGTGGGGGTGGCAAAAGTATGGGACACAGGGTAGGAGAATAGTGACGTCAAAGTTGAGGTCTTTGCGAGACCAGTGGAGCTGTGAGGAGCTTCCATCAACCTCTGAAAGAAAGGCACACCCTCCGCCCTGGCCTGACAAGAGCTCTGGGACCTCACCTGAGAAGCTGCCTTCTGGTGGTTCTGTTTCAACCAACCGAAGTTCCTCTGTCTCCAGCCTGCAGGCATCATCAGGCTGGGCAAGCTGAAACCCTGAGTGGGATCAAAAAAACCCAAAAACTGAGACATTGAAACCAGACTAGAAACAGACAACACAGCATCCTCAAGTCTCACAGCCTGGCCAAGGTGGGTACTGCAGCCCCGATCCTTTCCTCTGCCTTAGGACACCCACCAAAGCTGCGCTGCTTGGAGCCCTGGAGAGCTGGGGGCTCCCAGAACACTGGGGAAGGGGTGAAGAGGGTCCACTGAGGAAGAGCTGGAAAGGCCAACGGGAAGTGGGGACAGTCAAGGGAGAGCAGTCGGGAAAGACCATAAAAACACAACCATAAAGAGCTCAGAAGTCTGTGTTGGGTGGGGCCTGTGCTGTGGGCAAAGATGTCCACAAAAGAGGGAAGACCCATGAAGGCCAAGAGGCTCCATGTCTGCACCAAGGAGGATGGGAAAGTCGACACACTGGGGCCAGGAGGCCTTTTTACATTTAGAAGTTTCAGGGCCTAGAGCAGAGGCTGCAAACTCAAAAGGCTAGGGCTCTGGCAGGCCTCAGATGTGTACATTGAGAAGGGTGGGGCCAAGGTGGGGACCCTGGCAAACTTATTCATGGTCAAATACGTTTAAAACACTGTGGGGCCTTAACCAAAGCCCCACGTGGGAGTCGGAAACCCTTAGGCCAACGCTTTTGGAAGACGGTGGAGGGTCCAGCATGAGGCCCTGGGGACAGGTCTCACCCCACAGAAGCAGCTTCCGGAAGGTCTTCAGGTTTTCCTCCGCCGGGTCCAGGTGGCCCCACTCTCCGAGGTACAGAGGCACCTCTGGAAACGTCAACTTCTGAAACGGCAGCACCACCACAGCTGAGGCTTCCCATGCAGTGGAAGGGTGGACCCTTGGTCCCACGATCCCAGTGAGCACAATGGGGGTAGCACTATCCTGGGGGTACCCCCGACCACCATGTAGGTCCTAGACCTGGATCCCAGGTTAACACGAGGGCAGGGTTTCTTGGCCTCACAACTATGGACTTTTTTTTTTTTTTTAAGATTTTATTTATTTGATGAGAGAGAGTAAACGAGTGAGCGCACAAGCAGGGGGAGCAGGAGAGGGAGATGCAGGCTCCCTGTTGAGCAGGGAGCCCGATGCAGGGTTTGATCCCAGGACCCTGGGATCATGACCCAAGCCAAAGGCAGATGCCCAACTGGCTGAGGCACCTAGGCACCCCAGAACTATGGACTTCTTTTGGCAGGGCCTGTCCCGAGCACTGCAGGATATTTCCTGACCTCTTCCCTCTGGATGTCAGCAGCACCTCCTCCCCCACAGAAGTACTGACAACCAAAGCTCTTTCCAGACACCACCCAATGTCCCCCGGAGGGGCAAAACCACCCTGCCTGAGAACCACCGCTGTAGAAGACCCCAAAGGCTCCTATTTCCTCCAACCCTGTACACCACACAGGCCCCAGGTCAGCACCCAAGGGACAGGGGGGACCAGGACAGCCATGCTCACTGCCCTCAGGAGAAGCAGTCACCATGACAAAGGCCACGGGGTCCATAAAGTCTCAGGGATGTGTCTCCTGGGCAGAGGAAAGGGCATGTCCAGGCCCAGAGTGCCAAAGGGCAGGAGGTATGGGAGTGGGGAGGAGAGCCGTGCCTAGCAGCAATGGTGCACCCCAGAAGACGTGAACAGTGCCCTAGTCACGGCTGGAGGAACAAGGGCCGGGGAGTTGCCACACACTGGGTTGGCGGGGAGCTGACAAAAAAAGGGAGCACCCGTCTGGTACTCCCAAGGAGGTAGTGGCAGCACTTGGGCCCCTCACTCTGATCCCAGAGACCTCTCCTTGCCTCATCCCTACCCACTGTCAGCCAGGCTCATCTCTTGGTTTCCTGGGGACGAATCAGCCTAGGTGTCCAGCCCTGGAACCTCAGCCCACCCCAGCTCCTCCTGTGGCAGCTGGTGGCATGTTAATATGGGGGGAGGCAGAGAGCCTACCAAGCTAGGGTGACAGATCCTCCTCCTTGGGAACAAGCCCTGTGAGCCCCTGGACAAGACAGAACCCACCCACCTTCGGCTCAACCTTTGTGGGCTTGGCCTCTTCAGTCTTCTCATCGCCAATGCACCCCTGTTCCAGAAGCACAGGGTCTGGAGTTGGACAGGCTGGGAGAAGGGGAGACAAAGCTGAGGAGACTGGTTTTACACAGCTGGGCAGCCCAAACCAATGACGGAGACCCACTGCCTCCTTTGCACAGGCCCCAGAAAGAGAGTGAAGAGTTCTCAGACTCAGAGGGAGGCCCGAGTGCTCATGTCACAGCAGGTCCCAAGCTCAAGGGACCCCATGACTGTCCTCAACTGACAGAGTGGAGCAAACCAAGAAGAAAGGAAGAAGCAGCTCAAGGTCAGTAGTGGCCCCAGCAATTCAAACTAAAGCCACAAAGTAGGTCACACTTTCATAGCCATTCGCTTGGTGGAAACCTTAAATAGCAATGACACGGTGCTGGCGCGGATGTGGGGAAACGGGCGCCCGTGTACACCGGCACCGTATGTGCTACAAAACTTGTACACCACCATGCAGAAACGTCCTTTGTCCAGTAACCCCACAGAACCCACCTACACAAACAAAACCTCCCACACCAGATAAAGGCCTGAGGACGTTTCGCAGCACATATGTAGAAAGAGGCAGAAACCTTCACGGCAGTAAATTCCAACTCCAGGACAAGGAAGGGCAGGTCCTGTGAAATGCCACGAAGGTAAGAAGGAGATGGCACTGGCTATCGGGCCACCGCCTGGAGGGGCCTGGGTGGGTGAAACGTTGCTCCACACACACAGTGTGAGCTCAGGCACAAATACTTCATCTCCAGGGACAATGGCCACAAACCCTCTGAGCAGGCTCCTGGGTGAGACGTGTGTGCACGCTAGACACATGCAGAAACACATGCCAGGGGCACCAACTGGTTTAGTTTTAGATGGCATGTGGGGTGGAGAGATTAATACTTTTTTATTTATATCTCAGTGCTTTTCACTGTTAATAGTAAAGCATGTACAATTTGTATCTTTGAAAACAAAATTATAAATACTTGTCACATTCGCCAGAGCCTACAGAAAGAAATCAGCACAGACTTCCAGGCCTTGGTTACCTGGCCTCCCTCTGGCTCCCATGATAACCTGCAAGGAGCCTCCCTCCCACCCTCCCCCAACCAAACCCTGGCCCATACCCGCCCAAGGGCTAGCTGGTCACTCACAGGTGTCGGGGGGTGCCTGGGTCTCGCTGGGTTCCAGGTCTTCACTGTCCCTCATGGGTCCACCTGGTAGTAACAGACAACAAAGGCTCAGCATGTGTCCCACCCTCCCCCTTGCTCAAAGCTGTGGACAGCCCCATGGGAGACTCAGCAGCACCCCTGCTTATACTTGACAGGACACTGTGCCCAAAAGTGAGATGTGCAAACAATCACCAGTAAACCTGCAGGGGGTCGGCATGGACATAGGCTTCTGACCCTGAGCCGAAGGTCCCCATCACCACCAGTCTGTAGGGTCCTGCCCTCAGATGTGGTAGAGACTCTGTCCACCCAGCCCCAGTGCTCCTCTTACCACCATACTGAGGAGGCAGAAACAAATGCCCAAAACATTTACTCAGTTTTTAAGGGGCTGGTTCCCCTCTGCTTCCTTATATGTGGAAGGCAAATGTGAGGGCAGGAGCCCAAGCAGCCTTCCTGGCCCAAGAGGCAACTCTGAGGATGATGCCACTCGTCAGGGTAGTGGGGCTGTATCCCCCACCAGCTCAGGGCTCCTCACCTCTGTGCCTCTTATACACAGGGGAACTCAACTCTCAGGTAAGCCACTGACTGGTTTGGGCTCCATGCTGTCAATTTTACTACTTCCACAGCTGACCACCCCACTTCCCATTTCTTCTACGGTCTGCTCTCCTCTGGGGTGGCTGCCTCACCTGGCTCATCTAGGGCCTTAGTAAGGTCCTTCACCAGGGAGGCTGCCTTCTTGCAGCTCTCAGGATGCTGTGCCACCACCCAGGGCCGTACTTTGTCAGGCAGGACACTCAGGAACTGCTCCAGCACCAGCAGCTCCAGCATCTGCTCCTTGGAGTGCACCTCGGGCTGCAGCCACTGGCGGCACAGCTCATATAGCTGGGCCAGGGCCTGGTGGGGCCCATCTGCTTCCTGGTAGATGAAATTCCGGAAATGCTGGCGGGAGAACTCAAGGTCCTTCCCAAGGACAGTCTTGGGGTCCTCCTGCTGCTCCTCAGCTGCTGATCCTAGCATAGGCAGTTCTGGGGGAGTTGGGGAGCTCCTGGGGGTGGCAAATGCCTTCTCCAAAGGCAACATCTTTCCAAACCTTCACTGGGAAATGTGACTAGCCAGGGACAGGGCACGTGTTGTGGAGGGCGAATTCAGGTAACTGCAGCTACAAGGGAGAGACAGCAGGAACAGCGGGATGCTCTGGGATCTCAGCCAGAATCCAGACCTGCACAGGACAGACAGAGATGCCCACACAGTGAGAGCAAGCCATGGGGCATCCATATCAAAGGAGAACAAGCAGGGTCCCCTGAGCTCATCAGTCCCACCCACCACACCCAGAGTCCGTGCAGAATTATTTCCAAACAATCTGCTTGTTAAGTACCAGCAGGGTTCTACACTTGTATAGGTAAAAATTTACAGAAAAAATGGGAGGCAGAAACTCATTTTGTAAGAATGGTATTACCAGGATAAGAAAAAAAATCAGTCACAGCTAAAAGAAAAGTTATAGAATCACACTTTCAAAGATGTAAAGATCTCAAAACATTATGAAACTCATTCCAACAATGTATACTCAAAGCATGTGATATCATGCCAGATTTGGGTGTATACCAGACTTCCTTTCACCTTTGGAAGGGCTAGGTATGATGACTGTTTCTCCTATTAAAACAACTAAAAATTCAAAACACAGCTGACCCCTGAATCCCAGTTTGAACTGCATGGGTCCACTTAAGGTGGATTTTTTTGATAAATACAGTACAATACTGTAAATGCATTCTCTCTTCTTTACAATTACAACATTTTTTCTTCTTACCTTATTTTAAGAATACAGTATTTAAAAGGTATAGTATACAAAATATAAGTTAACAACTGATTATCAGTAAGGCTTCCAGTCAACAGCAGACTATTGGTAGTTAAATGTATGCTAAGTTTGGGAAAAGTTATATGCAGATTTTTGACTACGCCCTAACCTTCAACTTGTTCAAGGGTCAACTGTAGATCAGTGAACAACCAGTATCTATTTCTGGAAATGGCACAGGACTGCAGACCTGGCCTGACCGACCAACAGAACCAGGTGGGAAGTATAAGAACTTGGCCAGGAGCAGAGTACCATGATGGGGGAGAGGAGAGACTGTGGTATTTAGGTCCTGGGAGTTCAGAGTCTGCTCGGCCCTCTCCTCACCCCCAGCTGATCCTGATGAGCAGTGGCATCATTGAGAGAAGCTAGATTCGGGATGTTTAGGTAAAATCTCTTGCCAGTGAGCAAGCTTAGCGACAGAACCCGACAGGCCACAGCTGGCCAGGCCTCCAGCTGTTGGCTTCGGGCTCCCTGATGCTTTCACTGGCTGTGAGCACACAGGGACATAACTCCAGCTCCTCCCAGAACCTGCTGAGTCTGCACTTTTCCCTGTGTAACCAGAACATCCAAAGACCCCTCTGGGAGGGAGACATCCCACACAAAAGCTGCACCCAAACCCAGCGGGAATGCTCTTCTTGGCTCAATCACAGAAACCAACATTTTCTTCCAAACACGTCTGAGGAATTCAAGAAAATGTGTGTGATCACAGCTATGGTGAGGATGTTTTCTCAGCAACCCCACTTTTACAGAGAAAGCTGCAATGCGGGACCGGGCATCAACGACCTCCTCCAGGGAAAGTGAAGATGTGCTCTGACATTTCACCAGGGCATGGGGCCCAAGGACGTTGTAGCTGTGGGGGTATCTGATTCCATTTATATGGAGTGTCCAGAACAGGCAAATCCACACAGATGGAAAGTAGCTCAGTGTTTGCCAAGGGTAGAGGGGGTCAGAGTCGGAGTGACTGCTGATGCGCCCAGCATTTCTTCCTGGAGTGAAAAAATGTTCTAAAATCAACTGTGGTGTTGGTTGTACGACTCTGTGAATATGTGAAAAATCAATGAATCACACACTTTAAACAGGTGAACTCTTTTGGTATTTCAATTATATCTCAATACAGCTGTTACAAACAGAGGAACAAAACAAACAAACAAACAAAAACAGTTGGCAGAGGCCCCAGGGCCCACTGCTCCCCTCTCTCTGAGGCCAGACTAAGGGTCCGAAGACATGCCATGCAGAGTTCCGTTTCCCTCAAGGAAGAGACAGCTATGCTGCACCATCATTACCACCACCCCCTCATACTCCCCTCTCCATTTCCTTTGTATACCCCTAACCTCAACCAACCCTGCTCCCTACAGCCCTCTTTTCTTGTCCAACACAGGTCTGGACTCTGAAGGGGCCCACCACAGAGACCTTCCCTCCATTCACACTTCCTCACTCCCTCTTACTTGCATGTCACCTGCCTCCCCCACTGGAATGTAAACCCCAGGAGAGCAGAGGTTATTCACAGGGAAGTCTCTGGGCAGTGCCTGGCTCAGTATTTGCTGACTGCATAAATTATTATTTTTTCCAACTTATTTTAGAGACAGAAAGAGCACAAGAGGGTGGAGGGGCAGAGGGAAGAGAATCTCAAGCAGACACTACCCACTGAGCATGGAGCCCCATGCAGGGCTACATCCCAGGACCCTGAGATCATGACCTGAGCCAAAATCAAGAGTCAGAGGCTGGGGGTGCCTGGGTGGCACAGCGGTTAAGCGTCTGCCTTCGGCTCAGGGCGTGATTCCGGCGTTCTGGGATCGAGCCCCACATCAGGCTCCTCTGCTATGAGCCTGCTTCTTCCTCTCCCACTCCCCCTGCTTGTGTTCCCTCTCTCGCTGGCTGTCTCTGGCAAATAAATAAATAAAATCTTTAAAAAAAAAAAAAAAAAGAGTCGGAGGCTCAACCGAGCCACCCAGGCACCCATGCATACATTATTTTTAAATGGGTCCAGTTCTCTACTGAGAGGCATTCTGGCTATTTCTAGTTTGTGTTGGCCATTACCCTCATATCCGTGTATCTGGGATCAGGTTGGGCATATGTTTGGAAGGTAAAAGTAGCAGTGGGATACCTGGACCACTGGGCATGTGCTGTGACCCATAGCAGCCCACAAGAGGCAACCCAGCACCTGCCACCCATTTTAGCAGTTCTCACCAGGGTGCTCCTTCCTCATACCTCTGCACCAGGGGCCCTCTGACCACATAATCTGCTCCTTGCGCTCTGTCGGTTGGCTGCCTGCTTTTTCATGGCATTTTTCTTATAGCTCCCTTTCTATTAAGTAATTAAAGCGGTCTCTCTCTGGCTTGGTCTTGCCAGTATCCCAGTCCATGGCTTGTCTTTTCAGTTTATGCTCTTTTAGCTAAAAGGTTCTAATGTTTATTGACAAATTTGCACTTTTTCCCCCCCTAAACAAATTTCTGAGTTCCAAAACTTGATTATAAAGAGCTTCCTTCCCTACCTCAGGATTAGAAATGTACTCTTGCATTTACCCTGCTAGGGCCATGAGTGGCAAATGCAGGACAGTCTCCGTTGTGGCTACTCAACTTTGCCTTACGGCTAAAGCAGCCAGAGGACCTGTATGCCCTGGGCCTGGCAGTGTCCCCGTTACAAAACAGGCTGCTGGTTGGCCTTCCAGACTCTAGTTTTTTTAACCATGTTGCTGCCGTTAACTGATCTAGAGCCTCACTGGCAAGAGAAGTACTGCCAGCTCCAGCCAGCGGCACAGCCACATTTGTACCAACAGGCACAGGATACATGGAGCTCTATGTGGCATACGGGCAGATGTGTGGTCACAGAAGCAAGTAAGTTTCATTTTCTTAGGGTACCAGAGGCATGACAGCTCTTTTTTTTTTTTTTTAAAGATTTTATTTATTTATTCGACAGAGAGAGAGACAGCCAGCGAGAGAGGGAACACAAGCAGGGGGAGTGGGAGAGGAAGAAGCAGGCTCATAGCAGAAGAGCCTGATGTGGGGCTCGATCCCAGAACGCCGGGATCACGCCCTGAGCCGAAGGCAGACGCTTAACTGCTGTGCCACCCAGGCGCCCCAAGGCATGACAGTTGTGTGTGGAGTCTGTCTCCATAAAGTTACCTTGAACTTGCTAATATCTGCGTGCACAGATCTCATCTTCCTTCATCGGAGCCTCACAAACTGGTCATGCTGCTGCAAGGATGTTCTTGTTAGGTAGAGGGACCACCAGAACTGTTTCCTGTCCCCAGCTTCCTTGAGTAAGAAGGCCATTCCCCATTCCTCTTGGCTCAGTTACCAGGCAGCTACCCATCCCCACCCCCATCACACACACACCTTGGGGCCACCCAGGATTTGCCTCAGATGGGGATGGAAATTTCACAAATAAGTCCTGGAATGCAGAGAAAGCCATGGGCAGAGGGGCAGGTGAGCTGAGAGGTCTCCAAGCCCTGTGGGCCTCCTGCAGGCAAATCCCTCTCACACTGGGCTAAGCAGAGCTCAAGCTTGGCTCCTACTGCTCAACTCTACCTCCAGGCCCCTGCCCACTTCCCCCTGTCCACATATGCCCACCTCAGGTTACTCAAGATATTCACAGGGTCTCTTGGCCTCAACCAATAATTACTGACTCATTACAAAGTGGGGAAAGGTGCCTTTATAATGAAAAAACATGGATCAAGGGATCATCTTAGTATCTGTTGTCTTCTATGGTCCCTGCCAAGAGTGCAAACTCTGGATCCACTCCAGAGGACTGACAGACCCAAATCAAGAAACGTCCTGCACAACTGGCCTGGGCTTCCCAAAAGTCTCAAGGACAGAACTCAAAAGCCAGGAACTCACAGACCCAAAGAACAATACACATGTGGCCCTGGACCAGCAAACGTACAGGACATTGTTGGGGTGTCGGGGGGCAATGGGGGACCAAGCCCTAGTACGGAGAAGAGGATGGTGGGGCTGTCCAGCTTAGCCTCCCGGGAGTCAGCCAAGATACACAAAAGATACGTGAGAGAGGAGTGGAGGAGGAGGGGGAGGGGGAAAAAAGAGGGGGGAGAGAGGAGGAGAGGAAGTGGGAAATGAGGAAAGTGACATACATACAAAATATTAAGAGGTGAATCTGACCAAAAGACATGCAATTCTAAGATCTTTCCTTAGAACACTTATGATTTTTTTTTTTTTTTTTTTTTTTTACAAAAGGTCCAAACAATACCCTCAGTCGTCCCCACTCCCCCTTGCCGGCTCCTCCAGCAGCAAGAAAGGGAGACCCATTCTGGCCCTTCTCTTGGGTTTCGTCGCCCACCAAACGGATCCTAGCACAGGAACAGACAATCCATCCCCGGGCGACTGGGAAGAGGCAGGGCATCCGAGGGCGTCAGGGAGCCTGGCAGCAAAGACAACCCCTTATCCCCAGGCCCCACCTCGGGTCCCACCCCAGGGCGGCTCTGCATCTCCCCTCGCTCAGCTGAACGCAGTCGGGGAACCTCGGCCCCCTCCTGCTCCCACCCAGGCCGCTACAGACTGCCGCTCCTCCCCCCTAGGGACATCCTCAATCGTTAAGTCCCCTCTCGTAATCCCCTCCCTCTCCCAGGCCCCAGGAGGGTGCCCTGAACCCTTCCCTATTCTCACACTGAAGACACGTAGCCAGGCCCCCTCTAACTGCGGTCTCTCAGCCCCGTCCTGCACCGCCCCACATCCTGGGGAATCGCACCCCCAACCTCACTCCCTCTTCAGGGGCTCCCAGCCTCCTCCCCTCCCCCTCCCCTCCCGGCCTCACACCGCAGAATCCCCTCCTCCCCTCCACCACCCGGGGTCGCTCCCTGCCCCCACAGGTCACCTCGGAACGCAGCTGCGCGGCGCACGCTGGCGGGACCGCTACGATCCGCTTGGGAAAAGCACGTCGTAGCGCCCCCCGGCCGCCGGCCAGACTTACCTCTGGCGTAGCGGTCCCAGGCCGGTTCCAGCCGCCAGGAGGTCGGCGCGATGGCGTCAGCTCAGACTGCGCGTGCGCGCCAGACCTCCGCCGCGGACTACCACGCCCAGAACGCAGCGAGCCGTTCCCCAGCGGGGCTGAATGGACAGCCAATCAGAGGCAGAGCTAGCCTCGCTCAGCGTCTAGGCCCCCCGTGCGCCTGCGTCATTTTCGATCCATGGCAACGCGGTAAAACAAGAGGAGGAGGAAAAAACACCGCCCTGAGAACCAGAGATGAGTAGAGACTGAGGCAGTGAGAGACAAGAAGACGCAGAGGCAGGGAGTGAGAGAAACGCGAGAACCCAGAGCCATGCCTACCCAAAGATGGAGAGAGAGCGACAAGGAGACCAAGAGTCCCAGAGTATCAGAGATAGCGGGATACATAGAGGAGGGGAAAGAGACAAGGGGAGGCCGACAGACAGAAGCACCGCAAAAGGAAGAAAGATCAAGAAGGGGAGGTCCAGAGAAGGGAAGACTCAGACATGGGTAGAGCCAGAGACAGCGCCAAAGTCAGGGACAGACAGAAATGGGTAGACCCACAACTGGGAAAACAAAAATAGAGACCCAAAGACGGGAGACCTTGACATAAGAAGAACCAGAGATGGAGACAGAGATGATGAGAAGCAGAAACGTGGAGACAACAGAGATGGAGAGACCCAGAGCCTGGGACAGAGATATGGAGGCACTGAGACCCAGGGACGCTGATTCCCTAAAAAGGGAGATTGGTTCTTCATGTCCAGGAACTGATAGAACTGGAAGACTAGCCATGCTGGGGGCTTCGGGAGTTGCCGAAGTGGAGGAAAATGTAACAGAGAGGCAACTGGGGTGAGTGATATGCTCAGAAGCGCAAAACAGATGTCACCACTTCACGCGACGGGACAAACAGGGCAAGGGCTAGGACGCTGCTTCCCATTCTAGAATTTTCTAGATAACGACAGTTTATAAGGCTCACATTTTGTGCAAACTGATTTTTTTAAGGGGGGGGGAGGGTCAGACAAAGTGGAAAAGAGAGAATCTTAAGCAGGCCCAGGGTGGAGCCTCCTGTGGGCCTCCATCTCAGGATTTTGAGATCATACCTGAGCTGAAATCAAGAGTTCAAGCTTAACCGGCTGAGCCACCCAGGACCCCCTGTGAAAACTGATTTTTTAAAACGTTTATCTGAGCGGGTCATTTTATGTATTTTATTTAAATACAACAACATTCACATTTTTGGGTATTCAGTCCAATGAATCTTAACTTGTATAACCACCAACACAAAACAAAGAATAGATCCACTGTACAACTAACTCCTTCCTGATGCTCCTCTCTCCCACCCACAGCCCTGGCAACTACTGATCAATTTTCCATGGCTATAGTTTTGCACCTTCCAGAATGTCACATAAATAGAATCTCAGACTAGGTGGCCTTTTGAGATTTGCTTTTTTCACTGAACATAATTCCTTTAAGTTGTATCAATAGTTTGTTCCTTTTTATTGCCAACTACTGTTCCATGGTTTCTATATACCACAGTTTGCTCAAACATTCGCCCACTAAAGGACATTTTGGTTGTCTCCAGTATTTTGCTATTACAAATAAAGCCGCGATGAACATGTTTGTGTGTGAACCTTCACAAGTCTTCATTTCTCTGGGATAAATGACAAAGAGTGCAACTGCTCGGTTATATGGCAAGTAGATGTTGTAAGATACTGCCATGCTCTTTTCCAGAGTAGTAGTACCATTTTATATTCCCAGGAGCAATGTATCTGTGAACAAGTGTCACCACATTCTTACTAGCATTTGGTGTTCCCATTTTTTATTTTTATTTTAAGTAATCTTTACATCCATCATGGGGCTCCAACTTACAACCCTAAGATCAAGAGTCGCATGCGTCACCTACCAAGTCAGCCATGTGCCCCAGTGTTTTTTTATTTTAGCCATTCTGATAGATGTGTAGTGACATCTCATTGCGCTTTTAATCTGCATTTTCCTAATGATTAACAATGTTGAACATACTTCCATATTCTCCATCTGTATATCCTCAGCAGTGAAACGTCTGTTCCTGTCTTTTGCTCATACTTGAGTTTTTAAAAAACTGTTGTGTTTTGAGAAATATTTATATATTCTAGATACGCTCTTTGTCAGATATATGGTTTGCAAACGTTTTCTCGCAGTCTGTAGTTTGTCTTTTTATTCCCTTAACAAAGTCATTAGCAGAGCAAATGATTTTAATTTGGATGATGTCCAGTTTATCACTTTTTCCTTTACTGGGTCATGCTTTTTGTGTCAAGTTTAAGATCACTGCTTAGCCCCAAGGATTTCCTCTTATATTTTTTCTAAAAGTTTTATAGTTTTACTTTTTACATTTAAGTCAATCATCAATTTTGACTTAATTTTTATATAAGAGGTGAAGCTTATGTTGAAGTTCATTATTTTCCTTATGGATGTTGGGCATCTTTTTTCTGACACGAATTCTAACACCAAATATGTAGGTTTTTTCCAACACCACCCAATTCTCCAACCCAACAGGATGTCCAACAATTCAGTTCTGAGACTACCCAGAATTAAGGCAAACTGCACAGGTCAAGGGCGTAGTTGCACAAGACTGTTCCCACTCCAGATGCCAGCCATACGCTACACACACTTCTGCTCAGCTGACTACAAATTCAGTGGTTCCCCAGACCTCACCTCAGGTTTGAGAATTCACTAGAATGACTCACAGAACTTAAGAAAGCACTTCATTATGTTTACCAACTTAGTAATAAAGGATATGACTTAGGAACAGCCGAATGGAAGAGATACATAGGGCAAGGTGGCATGCACAAATCCCCTTTGCATTCTCTAGGAATGCCTCCCTCTCAGCACATCAGTGTGTTCAGCAGCCCAGAAGCTCTCTGAATCTCCTTGTCCACAAGTTCTTATAAACAAATCTCCAGCCCCACCTCCCTCCCTGAGGTGAGGGTGTGCGGCGGAAAGTTCCCACCTTCCTTCTAGTGACCATTACCCATCCTGAAGCTATCTATGGGACCCAAACCAAGTCACCTTATTAGCATAAACTCAGGTGTGGTCAAAAGGGGCTCTTTATTAATAACAAGACATTCCTATCACTCAGGAAATTCTAGGGGTTTCTTTCAGGAATGAGGGACAACGACCACATATGTTTTGTTATACGACAGATACCCAACTGCTCCAACACCATTCATTAAAAAGGCTATCCTTCCCCCACTGAATAGCTTGCACATTTGTTAGAAATCGGTTGAGCATGTTTTTGTGGGTCTATTTTTGGGTTTTCTATTCTGTTCCATTGACCTATGTGTCAGCCAAAACCACAAACTCTTGGTTACTGTAGCTAAATAGTAAAGCTTAATATCAGTTATTCCTCTCACTTTTCTTCTTTTTCAAAAATTATTTTTGGGATAGTTTCTTTCTATTCTACGTCTAGTGCTTTGCCATATAAATTTGAGAGAAAGCTTCTCTATGTCTACAAGCATATTGTATGTCTTATGTCTCTTACCTATGTCTTCCTGGGCAAGCTTATTGTATGTCTTATGTCTCTTACCTATGTCTTCCTGGGCAAGCTTATTGTATGTCTTATGTCTCTTACCTATGTCTTCCTGGGCAAGCTTATTGTATGTCTTATGTCTCTTACCTATGTCTTCCTGGGAGTTTGATGAAAATTGCATTTAGTATCACTCTGTAATTCTTTTGTCATTGTCTGGTTTTAGTATCCAGGTAATGCTGACCTTAGAAAATCAATCAGGAGGTGTTTCCTCCTCTTATTTTCTCAAAGTGTGTAACTGGCATCATTTCTTCCTTAAGTGTTAGATAGAATTCATCAACAAAACTATCGGGGGTCTAGAGTTTGTTTTGAAAATAAATAAACAAACTACTTCAGGGTGCCTGAGTGGCTCAGTCAGGTAAGCGTCTGCCTTTGGCTCAGGACATGATCCTGGGGTCCTGGGATCAAGCCCTGCGTTGGGCTTCCTGCTCAGCAGGGAGTCTGCTTCTCCCTCTCTCTCTGCCCCTCCTCCTTGCTCGTGCTCACTCCCGCTCTCTCAAAATAAATAAGTAAAATCCATTTAAGGATCCAACTACTTCAATAGATAGAGGCCTAGTCAGTTTACTTGTAGAGTGAGTTGATTGTCTGTCAAGAAATTGGGCCACTTTACCTAATTTGCTGAATTTATGAGCATGGAATTATCCAAACAGGACTATCTTCTTTTCCAACCTCTGTGGGATGGAAATGTACTACAATCGAATGAACACTGGGCAACATCTTCCTTCTCATCCCAATATATGCCATTACTCTGGGGCACACTAAGTGCTCAACCCACCAAGACCTCGTCTTCTCAGTGCCTAGAGCCCTGCCCCCACTTGGGTCAGGTATTCATATACACCCCAGCTATCATCATCAACATCCTGGAGATTCTGGCCCTCTTGTCCTCTAGTGCTCTCCCAGCTAGCTTCTTCAGCTCTGCCCACCTTAGGAGCCCTTCAGCCAGTCATGTACACTAGAGTTTGGGAAGCAATGCCATCTATGAACTACTGGTGATGTAGTAGTGGGGAAGGCTGCTGGTGTTCCTTCTCTTTCAGCCTCCTCAGTCAGAGAAGAGTAACGTCAATGCCATCACCATTCACAGCAACAATAATAACGAAACATCATCAACAACAAGAGCAGCAATGATAACGGCAACAAGGATGGGAGCAAGAGTGCAGGAGCAACTAATACACACCGAACACTATTACACCCCACGCACGCTCCACACCTCACTTCTCTTAATCCTAATGAGGTGGGGCTTGTCCACATTTTAAAAGAGAGGAAGTAAGGCACATAGAGGTTCAATAATTCACCTAAGATCACACAGCTTTTGAGATGTAAACCCATGAGAAACCCAAAGCTGACTGAAGTCAAAAGATGGACTGTTAGCCATGACACTAACACTTACGTGGGCCTGGTCCAATGTTTTTTGTTTTTTTTTTTTTTAAAGATTTTATTTATTTATTTGACAGAGAGAGAGACAGCCAGCGAGAGAGGGAACACAAGCAGGGGGAGTGGGAGAGGAAGAAGCAGGCTCCCAGCGGAGGAGCCTGATGTGGGGCTTGATCCCAGAACGCCGGGATCACGCCCTGAGCCGAAGGCAGACGCCCAACGACTGAGCCACCCAGGCGCCCCTGGTCCAATGTTTTAATGCAATTTCATACAACTTTTCTTTAATAACTGGGTTTCTAGTACAGGCCTGAGTAGTCAAGGATTTACTACTTAAATGAGTACCTATTCACTGTCAGGCACGGTGTTTTCTTTTATAAACAAAAGGCCCAAAATGCACACTTGCATACACACACAATACTGCACATAAGGATATTTCAATATATAAGCTAGAATCGAAGCCCTATGAAGGCAGAAATTTTTCCATTTAACCAGCTGTTAAGAGCCTATGCATACTTTCGCATATCAGTTCCCTCCACATTATAGGAATTTTCAATCTTACAATAAAATATAAGTACAGCTGATACAGGCCACAAGAAAGAAATCAGATGACATTTAACATCCAGTAGTATGAAGGGGGACCTTGTTACCATCTTTCGCTCCCACAAATATGTTATCACAGTAACAGCCATTTCCTTAAAAGTTCTAGTCTTTCTTCAAAAGGATAAATCTCACTAGTCAGTTCTTCATTTTTGTTTTTGTTTTAAAGATTTTATTTACTTATTTGACACACAGAGAGAAAGAGAGAATACAAGCAGGGGGAGCGGCAGGCAGAGGGAGAGGGAGAGGGAGAAGAAGGCTCCCCGCTGAGCAGGGAGCCCAATCCAGGACTTGATCCCAGGACCCTGGGACCATGACCTGAGCTGAAGGCAGTGGCTTAACCAACTGAGCCACCCAGATGCCCCAGTTCTTCCTTCTGATATTACTCTTATCGAATCAGAGAACCAATTAATGGTAAGATGCACATCTTATATGCTAAGGGGAAAAAAGGTTGCCAATTAAACTATAGCATGCCATTGATTACTCTGATATCTGAGATGTCAAAATGTGAAAAGAACATGTATATTAAAATAAATTAAATACAGTGACTTTCAGATTCTGTGTCAGGACTAACTTCCAGGCACATACATTTTCTACAATTGTGTTAAAAACTTGAATGTGGATTTGTAATGGGGCAAATGTCCTATAAGGGGGGTTTCTCCAGAACTCATTCTCTGACACACTAGTTGTGCTGCCCCAATAAAGTTATCACCAGATGTGCAGAGGATCTAAAATGTAGCAGTGTCATATGTTTAAATGATAGTATTTGGGATCTAGGTGGGTAGAATAAAATGCTATTGACATTAATTTCATCTGTTCTTTTTTCCTTTTTAAAATATGTGGCCACTGGGGCGCCTGGGTGGCTCAGTCGATTGGGCATCTGCCTTCGGCTCAAGACATGGTCCTGGAGTCCTGGGATCAAGTCCTGCATCAGACTCCCAGCAGTGGGGAGTCTGCTTCTCCCTCTCTCTCTGCCCCACCCCCCACTCGTGCCCTCTCTCAAATATATAAATAAAAATCCTTTTTAAAAAATGTAACCACTAAAAAAAAAATGAGCTTATATATGTGGCTTACGCTATATTTCTATCAGACAGCACGAAGATCAGATCTCCAACTGGAAGCTTTCCCCACTAAAGTATATGTTTGCTGTCTCAGGTATGAGCTGATAACATAAAGGTTAGCATCAATTTAAAGTACTTTTCAATATAATCACTCTATACTGGCTAATCTAAAAACTCATTCTTTTTACTCAAGTTTTGGCAAGAGTTCTTACCAAAACCTCAAACTCATCACATTAGCCAAATCTTCTGATACAAGGAAAGGCAAGAATTCCAACTTAAAAGGAAACATAGCAAAAGGATTCTCCCAATTTGGAAAAGAGGAAAAAAATGAAACAAGATGAAACCAGAGAGGGAGACAAACCATAATACTCTTAATCTTAGGAAAAAAAACTGAGGGTTACTGGAGGGGAGGGGAGGGGAGGAAGGGGTGGCTGGGTGATGGACATTGGGAAGGTATGTGTTGTGGTGAGTGCTGGGTGTTGTGTAAGACTGATGAATCACAGATCTGTACCCCTGAAACAAATAACACATTATATGTTAATAAAAAAAAAAGAATTCTCCCAATTTCTTATACAGACACAATGTCTCCAAAGCTTCTGTTCCAAGGAGTAAAGGATGAACTCCATTGTTTTCAAAGAACTGCTCTTCGATACGAAGTCTCTGACACTAAGTAAAGAGTCTGACAGAGCCACTGTCACATTCACTGAATCCCCATAGGTGTCTCTCTAGTGTGCTAACTCGGGTGTCTAATAAAAGCAAAGCTATTCTGGAAATTTTTCCCACACCTGAAACACTGGTACAGGGTCTCCTGAGAACGTATCTTCTAGTGCTTGGCCAGACAGCAGCTGTCCCAGAAGCTTTGCCACACTGATAACTCTCATAAGGTTTCTCACCAGTATGAGTCCTCTGGTGCCGAATAAGACCAGTGATATTCCTGAAGTTTTTGACACTCCTTACAGCCCTAGGGTTTCTCACTAGTATGAATTCTCTGGTACCAGATGAGGTTAAGAGCTCTCAATGCAAGTTGTCCCACACTCTTTACACTCATAGTGTTTCTCTCCAGGATGATTTAAGATTTTAAGTAATCTCTACACCCAGCGTGGGGCTCAAAGTCACAACCCCAAGATCAAGAGTTCCATGCTTTAACAACTGATCCAGCCAGGTGCCCCAGAGTGATTTTTTTTTTTTAATGCATAATGAGTTGACCATTGCAGTTGAAGGATTTTCCACATCCATACACTTACAGGATCTCTCTCTGGTGTGGCTTCTTTCATGTATAATAAAGCATGAGATATTAAAAAGGGCCTTTCACACTCTGTACATACATAGGACTTCTCTCCTATGTGAATTCTCAGACAATAAGGTGGGAAACTTTGAGGAAGGATTTTTCTCACTCTACATCTATATGGTTTTTCTCCAGCATGGATTCTGTGATGCAAAACAAGGGAAGAGTGGTGGTTGAAAGACTTCCCACACTGTTGCACTCCTGGGGCTTCTCTCCTGTGTGTGTCCTCTTGTGCTCGATAAAGGCGAGAGCTGGCACTGAATGCTTTCCCACAATTATTGCATTTATAAGGATTCACTCTGTATGGATTCTTCGATGCACAATCAGGATGTAATCCTTAGAGGAGGATTTTCCACGGTCATTACAGGGATAACGTGTCTCTCCAGTATGAGTCCTCTGGTACCCAAGGAGGTGAGATTTTTGTCTGAAGGATTGTCCAAATTTGTTGCATTCATAGCATATACCTCAAATTATTTCTCCTCTGCTCATGAGAGCACACACCTGATCAAACACCTCCTCACACCCCACCCCTTTGTGTGGCTGCCTTTCCCCGACAGTTACATCCTGTTCACTAAGAGGAGCAGAATGGTTATACAATCACCACTCTGGTACACTGGGAGGGCTTATCTCTTGTTAGATCTCTACCAGGGTGGCCTAGTTGACCAGCTTGGCTGATGGCTGTTCTATAGTCATTTTCATCAAGTGTGTGACCTTCACAGCTTCTCCAATGTAACAGGAATGCTTAACATCTTGAGTCATGTTCACAGAAAGCTTTTGTTGTAGGACTTTTTTGAGATGGAACAAAGACTGAGCAGAGACTCATGCTTTCTCCATATTCACAACCACCACAGCCTTTCACCCGAACTTCGTGTTCTTTTGGGTGGATGCGTTTCCCTCAAATGCTTCTCAGGGGTTTTTATGCAGCAGTTCTACCTGTTCCTCACTTTCTCTCAGATTTTTCCTAATGTATATAAACAGGAATCATCCCTCATGAATCTTACCATTTTCATGAAATTAGATAGTTCCACCCCAACAACATCCTGACTTGATGTTTCCATTTTGACCTTTGTTTCCCAGACTGGAGGGAAAGTTAAAAAAAAAAAAAAAGGAGTTAAAGAGGTGGCATGTAGATATTAAAATTGGCAAGGCACAAATCTACTAAAAGTGACCCTCTGTCCACCCTATGACAGCAATTTCACTCATAGGTGTATAACTAAGAGAAATGTGTTCATAGATTCACTGTAACATGGCTCTTAACAACCCAAGACTGGACACTACCCAAATGTCAAAAAAAACTAGGGTGCAGATGAATAACTTGTGGCTTATTCACATGATGAAATACTATACGTCAACAAAAGTAAATGAACTACGAGTACACAAAACAATATGGGTAAATACCTCAAGCATAACGTTAAATGAAAGTCAGACCAAAAGTATGTTTACGTAGTGAAAATTTTAAGCTGTACACTTATATTTTTCAGCATCTATATTTCCACGGAAAATTTTCAAAAATCAAACACACACCCCAAAATAAGCCAGGCATACATGGATTTTGTTCAGGTATAGACCGCCAGGGTGGGGAGAGCTCATGATGATGATAAATGATGGAGCCATTTACATAGAATAAAAATAGCTTCAGAGATTTTTTAATCTTAGTGGAGAATGAAAAAGATCTCCCAAAGAGGGCTGTCTTACCAGAAGAGGAGTCAAGGTGGGGTGGATTGTAAAGGAGAAACCTCCCCTCCTCCCTCTCCCAAGGCATGAGTAAGCAGCAGCCTGGCCATCCCTATCATACGTCAAGAACTCTAAGGCCATTTATTATGATCCCACCAGCTGCCATATGCACACTTGCCCATTTGTGCCACCCATTCACAACCAACAATCCCATTTACAGCTCAGTTCTTAATGACTGATCAGGCAGTTCCTAACCCCCTGGATCCACACACAGACCTCAGCCATTACATGCTTCACTGAAAGTATAACGTGTGTGACAGTGCAGGTCATGATTCTAATTAGACCCTGGCGCCACCACCTTGCAATAGTACTAGAGAGCACCCTGCAATGCCCCTGCAGGTTTCCTATGACCACAGCTGTTATAGAGCTCTCAAATAGGTGAAAGGATTCACAGCTTCTGGGGAACATCTCACTCTAGATAACTACCCCATTTTCTCTCAATTCTCAGGATTCCTGGCTAGACCAGATCTACATGCAGGACAACAGAGAGCCCCCTCTGCTCCAGACCCTCATGACCACACATTTGTGGCTCTTGTCAGAATCACAATCTCTCCATGTCTGCCCATAAACCCATGTCCTCTTTTCACATCACATTTGCGTCACACATCCATAAACTCAAGCTTACTCTGGCCTCTGGGCTTCTTCCTTACGCACCAGCCTTCGCTTTAGGCCAAAGATACCCAATAGTTGGTTATGACGTATTTCAGGCTGTGGAGACAGAATTCCAGATGGGATACTGTGTTGTATTTTTTTTTAACTGAAATTTTTATTGAAGATGACTGTGGATTCTGATGCATTTGTAAGAAAGATTAGGGAATGGCACCTTGCACACTTTATCTAGTTTCCCCCAAAGGTAATATTTCTCAAAACTATAGTAAATATCACAACTAGAATACTCTCATATGATCCACTGATCATACTCACATTTCCCCAATTTTAGCTGTACTCATTTGCTTGAGTGTGTATCAAGTTTTATACAGTTTTATCGCTGTGGTAGACTCTGGAGCAGTTCCAACACCAAAAGTATCTCTACCACATGTTGCCCATTTATAACCACACTCACCCTCCTCTAGTGCCCAGAATAATGCTTTTAATACCTTCTTGGTCTCCTAAGGATCATTTCTAGTAAAGGGCATCATGGAAGGACAGACATCTGAAATCTCCCCTCTGATGATTACTCGTATTCCATCCAGGGTTCCTCCTGTTGCTTTCGTCTTTCATTCATCCTCCACGTTTCTTTTTCCTTTCTGTGTCATCAGCTCAGAGCACAGAGATGCTACACCTCACCAAATACCTTTTTATGCTTCCGAGTGACATATTCTCTTAATTATGAAAAACAAAGGGTCCTCTCTTCTGAAGAAAACAGGGTTCTTGACAACCGCTGCTTTCTGCCATGTTTTGTTTTATTTTGTTGCTATGTTGATTCTTAAACACTGGATCATCACCTTAAGCAAGAGGCAGCCCAGCTATGATAGTAACTGTCCTCGGGCAGCCATTCTTCTCTCACCAAGAGACCCATCACTGCAGCGGCCCCCAGCCAAGAGCTTATGCTAAGGATATAACAGGAAAACATGTTTGTGACCCCACGAGCTTTAGCATGAACATCAGAGCACGAGCAGTTGAGAACACCCGGCTTGCTCAGGGTGGAACACTGCCCTTCCTGAAACCCCCTCAGATAACGAGCGGCCAGGAACGCCTGGTCTGCTAAGGGTGGAATGCCACCCCAACCGAAACCTGATTGCGTGACAATAGCCAGAGGGGTCCACAGAAACATGTTTAAGAATAGGCCTCACTTGCTTAACGTTACATCATCCACTCCCGTGACCTTCCCCACGATGCACTACTATTCACTAGGATGTGCTACAGATCACGAGACTCCCCTTGATTGTCTTTGATTGTTTATCGCCAATAAATATGCGAGGTTGCAGCTGTTCGGGGCGACTGCACTCTCTGCGGTCGTCCCCTGCACCCACGCTGTCTTTCGCAGCTAACCTGTCTGTGCCTTGTCCTTCACCGAATCGCGCTGCGGCTCCGCGGGTGGGGTCGCAGCACATCACCTCTGATTAAGTCTTTAATTTTGCATTTCCAAGATCACACATTAAGAGAAACAAAAATCTGAAGATGTTTTTGACCCCAATTTAATTCTATACTAATGAAATGTCAATAATATAAATATGTTCCAGAGATTGTTCATAGGAAAGATAGAAAGACTGTGGAAATTTGCCAAGGGCCTCACTGTGCAGAAGTGTCTGTACCCTCTGGGGAGGGGTGACTCCCACCATCCCCAAACAACCCTGCATCATATGCCAACAGAGTTATTTCTTCTTCTCCATGCTTATATTGCTGGTTCCTGGAATAAATCACCACCACTCCATTTTCTCATTACTACCTGTGGTTTCAGGTTTCCTGCCTAGACACTCTGCTAAAAGCCACGGAATAGAAACTGGGTCTTCTGCAAAGGACAATCTCAAAGATTCCGTGGAAATGAGTGAACCAAGTACTTCTAATTATAAATACGTTCATGGATATGGGATTTCGAGCTGATATCCCCTAGGAAAGTGTCAGATTGAACTGAGAGATGGAGTCAGGATCTCCAGGATCATTTTTAGTCCCAAAGAAAGTGATGACGTCATCAAAATGGACTGCTGCACTAACAGCCAGTGAAATAAGAATTAACTAAGGCTGAACAAGTGGGTGGAAGAATTCTCCTGGTGACTATTTGGAATATTTAGCATTATTTTTACTATTTTATATTCTGATGGTTATGTGATCTACTTCCAATCCTTAGCACAGTAAAATATTGTTTAAATGGTTTCTCATTCTCACTGACCTCTCAGAATCCAGGATTAAACACTTTCACCAAACCTCTTTATATGTAACAGCATTGTGGTTCTTTGCAGAGGTTCTGAAAGAATTGGTCTTCATTTTTTTTTTTAAGATTTTATTTATTTATGTGACAGAGAGACAGCCAGCGAGAGAGGGAACACAGCAGGGGAGAGGGAAAGGAAGAAGTAGGCTCCCAGCCAAGGAGCCTGAGGTGGGACTCGATCCCAGAACGCCAGGATCACGCCCTGAGCTGAAGGCAGACGCTTAACGACTGCGCTACCCAGGCGCCCCTGGTCTTCATTTTTAACAGACAGGCTGTGCAGTCAAGCACGTCTGAAGTGTCAAACTTCAGAATGAATCCTACCATACATCAATGCCATTATGTGACATGCCCACCATAAAAGACAAGGGCTAAACCTCCTTTGGCACTAACTACCACAAAGCTCACAAGGTACAGCCTGAAACCTGTTCTGAGGCTTATAGCTTTGTAGAAAGAAATGAAGGTCCCTCCTGGCAAGCTGGGAAAACTAGCATATTTGGGATGTTCAAGAAAAGAGGAATTGACCCAAATGTCTAGGTATTACACATGCAGTCTACATGAATTTTCGGGGTTTTTTCACACTCAGTATAAAAACGCAAACCAGAGTGAACAACAAAAACCACTGGAGTGACTGAGGCTAGTGAAAGCATGGTCCTAGATCCTTCCTAACCTGGGGGCAGTTCAGAGTCACTGAAGAGAAGCGCCATAACCAAGGTGGGGTTTACTTTGGGTACGAAGTACCATTGAAAAAGGCCAGGAACACACTTCTAAGAAACAAGAAATCAAGAACTAGCAATTGTGCAAACAGCAAAGCTGTTGGTTTCTACACATAACTACGCATCATATGTGACTCCGTTTTCAGAGGTTTCAGGAAAGGATCTAGCCATATATCTGACATCCACTCATGAAGGAGATCAAGTCCAACTGTCCAAGATGCTGATTTGATGACTTGTAATGCCCTGGATCTCCTTCTGTCCAAAATCTTTCTTCCCCGCTCTGTACCTTGCATTCCCCAACCAGCACATTACACTAGGCTCTCGTTTTTATACCTACTTTCCCTCTCCCATCCACCTGGCTCCTCTGAATCTGCATATTAGACCGCTGACTTCTTACCCTCTCAGAGCTCTGCCAGTCATTGTACACTGAAGAGCCAAAAAGCTGAATGCCGGGAGTCCTACTCTGACAGTACCCACCCACCTGTGTTGCTCCTCCCAGTAAATGGCCACTTCATTTTCCCAGTGGAGTGGGCCAGAAACCTGGGCCTTATCCCCCAATCTGTGTCTTTTCTCAAAAGTCACATCTAATCTGTCAGCTCTGACTTTCAAATTCTTCCAGAACCCCACCACTCTGCACCTCCTCCACCACTGCTGTCCAAGCTACAGCCATTCATTTAAAGGAAGAAAAAAAAAAAAATATATATATATATATATACATATATATATATACATATATACATGAAAATTACATGAAATTCAAATTTCAGAATCCATATATATATTCCTGTTCTCTTCCTAGAGAATCACTTTGGTATAGATGAAGTCAAACTGTATATACAACTTTGGGTCCTTTTTTTGGTTTTTCCCAGTTAATATTATGGGTAGTTTCCACATCATTAACATGTCTTTATTAGCACAAAAAAAATGGTGCAGCCCCTTTGAGGAACAATTTTGGGTTGAAATCAAAATTTAAAATGCAAAGCATGTGGCAGATCAACATTAAAAATTCAAAACTAACATAAGAGGACCTTGTCCTTAGTGTTATTTCATCAAACTTTTGTTCCAGTTACATATGCATACAAGTTATGAATGTAAGTGTGTTTCTTATAATGCCTGGGTCAAAAAGACAAAAGAAAACCCCAGGCTGGAGAAACCCTTACCCTTTTCGCAAGGGCACATGTTCAAGATGCCCACTAAAGCACTGTCGGGAACACTGAAAAACTGCAAACTTCGCAGCTCTGCATCAATAGTGGCGGGAAGGGGAATAATTTGTGGCATCTTCACAAGGTAGAATATTGTACAACAGTGAAAACAGTACATGTAGAAACCAAAGCCTGGTGAGAGAAGCAGACTGCAGAAGTTCACATATAAAGCACATCAATCCCCCTCCACACACCCCACACCTCATGTTGCTCGAGGCTACAGATATTATAAAGGGAAAAGCTCTAATAGCCTGAAGATAAAGGTGAAGTGTCTGCTACATGTGTCACAAACCCCTTCTGTGATCTTAAGTCTCTTGGGGAGGGCCCGCTCCCTCCTGCGGTCACACTGGCGTGGCCCTTTTTCATTCACTAAGCAAATGTTTACTGAACGCCTACTGTGTGCCAAGCCCTGTTCTAGGTAGGGATAGATCAGCAAGGGATGAGACAGATGAAGACCCCTGTCTGGTGGAGCGGGCTTCCTAGTGGTGAAGACACAAAGAGCAAAGTGCAAAGTGTCTCCATCACTCACTCTGCAAATGCAGGATGCACACAGACGTGGGTCAGTTTTCTGAGTGAGCACTGGTGTCCCTGACTGCCCCCATCTCTGCCCACTGTTCAAAACCCAGAAACCAAGCAGATTCAGGGAACACACTGCTCAAGGACGGCGACAGGACCGAGCTCCTAACCATCTGCAACCCAGCAGCGAAGTTACTGGGCCAGCAGACCCTGTTCTAGAGCTCCCGAGGATTCTGGCTGTTCCTGAAGGGAGCGGTGGGAGACGGGGCAGAGAAGGGGCGCGATCTGACACGCGACCTCCCCGGCTCCCACGGGCTAACAATGAGAAACCAATGGTGGGGAGGGCAGAGGCAAGGGAGGAGGTGCCTGTCAGAGAGAGGAGCGAGTGGCGAAGCGGTTGAATTCCAGAAATACCTTAGAGTTAAAGACGGAGAAGATGTGGAGGTTGGGGCAAGATCAAGATTAAGGTGGATGTTGAGGCCTGTGCGCAGGAGTCGCCATTTACGAGACCGGAAGGACTGAGTTTGGGGGAGACCAGAGGCTCAGCTGAGGACCCCAAAGTCCGAAGTGTCTGTCGCCAGGTGGGGGACAGCATCAGGGCATTAGCATCCTGCGGGGAGGGGCAGGCCAGTCCACGACCGGAGACTGGAGGTGGGGGTGAAAACTGGGAGGGCGGAAACATTAACAGGCACCCCAAAGGCGCAGTGAGGGAAACCGGTCTTTGGAAGGGGAAGGGGGGAGGAGACACCAAGAGGAGAAAGCACCCTTGAGAACCGGACCACGGAAACAGGAAGGCTGTGCCAGCCCAAACCTCGAGAGGAGCGAGAGGAGAGGGACGTCCACCCGGACAGGGAGGGAGCAGGGAGGCGCCGCCCGAACAGCGGGAGGCGGTGGGGGGGACTCCGCGCGCCGGGGGAGGAAAGGAGGGGCCCCCGCGGAAGGACAGAGGAAGAGATCAGAGGACCAGCGCCTCACCTCCGGCCACCGCCAGCTCCTGGTCTCCGCGGGGCGACCTGAGGTCAACGTCGGCGCGCCGGCCGATTGTGCGCGTGCACGCGCTCCGGATTCCCGGATGAGGCTTCGCCAAGCAGGGCGCGTGCGGCCCGGCGCGTTCATGAGGGGGCGTGCTCAAGTCATTTGCCAGTTTCTCCATTGCATTTTCTTTCTTATTGAGATGCCGAGTTCTTCATATATTTTGTCTCTCAGTCCTTTCTTGCGTCTATGAGCGACAGTTACCTTCTCCCGGCCTCTCGCTTGCCTTTCCACTTGCATACTACTGCTTCCTAATGAACACATTTCTTGATTTTAATGTAGCCGGGCTTATCAATTAACCTTGGTTTGGTTAAGAAACGCTTCCCTACGCCAAGAGCACAAAGATGTTCCGTATTTTCATCTGAACCCTATCGTTTTGCCTTTCACATTTAGAGCTACACTCCTTAGGAACTGATTTTTGTGGATAGTAGGGGTCAGCAAACCACAGTAAATCCACCTGTTTTTGTTTAGTTAAGGATGGTTTTTAGATCTTTGAATACTGAAAAAATAAAAATAATAGTATTCGTAGCACATGAAAATTACATGAAATTCAAATTTCAGAATCCATGAATAAAATTGTATTAGAATGCAACCAGGCCCATTTGCTTACAAATTGTCTGTAGCTGCTTTCACACTACAACAGTTCAGTTTAGTACTTGTAGCAGAGACCATATGATGTGCAAAGCCTAAAATATTATCTTACCCTTTACAGAAAAGTTTGCTGACCCCTGGCACATAGTGAGATATGATCACTGGATTTTAACTATTTAAAATGCTTGCAAAACCAGAAGATATTACTTCATACCCACTAGGATATCTATAATCTAAAAGACGGGCAATAATACGCATTGAAAAGAATGTGGAGAAATCAGAACACTTACACACTGTTGGTGGGAATCTAAAATGGTACAACTGTGAACAAGTTTGGCAATCCCTCGAAAGCTCCCTCAAACCATGTAACCCAGCAGTTCCAATCCAGTTATCTACTCAAGAGTGTTGAAAGCATAAATCCACACAACTTGCACATGAAGGATCATAGCAGCATTACTCATAATAGCCAAAAAGTGGAAACCCAACCATGTCCACTGACATATGAAAAACAAAAGGTGATATATCCACACAATGGATTATTATTCAGTCATAGAAGGAATGAAGTACTGACACGTGCCGCTACATGGATGAACACTGACAACATAACGCTAAATGAAATAAGTTAGTCACAGAGGGCCACATATTTTATGATTCCATTTATATGAAATGTCCAGAGTGCTCAAATCTGTGGAAATAGAAAGTAGATTAGTGGCTGCCAGGGCCTGGGAGGAGAGAGAGGGAAAAGCAGGCTCCCCATGAGCAAGGAGTCCAACAGGGGGCTCAAACCCAGGACCCTGGGGATCATGACCTGAGCTGAAGGCAGACATTAACCTACTGAGCCACCCAAGGCGCTTTTTTTTTTTTTAACTTGAAAACTGTCTAATCTATTTTATCAGAAATGACCACTGATTCAATTCAATTCCCTTGGTCACTATAAGCTTAGATGTCTGTATACTTAATGTCTTTGCTATTTTTTTCTCCTGGGACTTGGTTATATACACTCTTGATCTGTTTATCTTTTGGGGTCTCAAGTGTTGCCCTTGTAAATGTGGATTTTTTATTTGGCAAAGGCAGCCTGAACCCCACAACCACCTTTTCTCCAGTGAAGCAATTTCCCCAATTGTTTCCCATGACAGGATTCCAATGGCTTTGTTGCCCCTGCCTGGTATTTAACAAGTGGAGGGAGTCTCTCCTCTCTAAATCCTGCTCTCTCTTGGTTCGTAATATCACCCACCCTGGCTTCCCTCCTCCCTCCTAAGCCATTTCTTCTTCATCTGGCTGCCTCCTTTGTTTTTCCCATGATCAGCTACTTCTTCGGTCACCATTCTGAGTTTTCACTTAACACAATCAGGTCTACAAGGCTCTAGCCTACCTCATCCTGCCTGCTCCCCTCATCTCTTCCTCTCTGATGCCCCTACAACCCCTCCTGCGTCAGTACATACTGTTCTCTCTGTGAGGGAGTCTTCCTCCCCTACCCCTTAGTTAACCTCTCCTCCTCTTACAGCTCACGTTGATGTTTTCATGATTGATAAATAAATGTCCATCTTGGTCTCTAGCTGGACAGCTCCTTGAGGCTGGACACGTTGTCTGTTGTCTTCCACAGGGGTTCAATGTGCCAACACCTGAGATACTCACCAAATGTTTTCTGATTTGAATGAACTAGAAGACATATTCCAAGATATTAATAATGACTGCTCACCAAATAATGAGTATTTGATGAATAAAGATACTCACCAAATGTTTGCTGATTGGAATGAATTGGAAGGCATATTCCAAAATATTAATAAATGATTGCTGGTAACAAGGGAGATTCTGGATGCAATTTCTTAAATTTCATATTTTTCTGTACATCCCGAGTATTTTTTTTTTCAGTGAGGAAGAATTACTTTAGAAACAGAAAACAATGAGGCGCCTGGGTGGCTCAGTCGTTAAGTATCTGCGTTTGGCTCAGGGCCTGATCCCAGGGTCCTGGGATCGATCCCTGCATTCAGCTCCTGCTCTGCTGGAGCCTGCTTCTTCCTCTCCCACTTCGCACTTCCTCTGCTTGTGCTCCCTCTCTCGCTGGCTGTCTCTGTCAAATAATAAATAAAATCTTCAAAAAAAAAAAAAAACAAGAAACAAAACAACAAAGGTATGCACCCAAGATTTGGCTGCCCACTGTTCACTAGTGCTGGCTCACCACCATCTAACTTAGTTCAACAAACATTTACTAGGCATCTGCTGCAGTATTCTAAGGGCCAGGGATACAGCAGAAACCAAAACAAGATGTTTAAACTCCGGCAAGAGAGATAAACAAGTACAACGCATCATGTATCAATCAGTTGGCAGTCAATGCTTTGGAGATACATAAAGCAGGGAACGAGGATGGGGGAGTGAGTGTGTGTTGGGAGGGTTTCTCTTAAATAGAAAAGTCAGGAAAGGGCTCACTGAAAAGGTGACGTCTGAGTAATGAATTGCAGGTGATGAAATGATCCCAAAGGTATTGGGGGAAGAGGATCCCCACAAAGTGAACAGTGATTGCAGAAAACCTGAGATAACATGCCTGGCATTTGAGGAATACCAGGGAGGCCACCGAGACTGGAACAGAGTAACTAAGGGGGAGAGCAGAGAAGGGGCCACGGAGGTGACAGAGGCATCAATTAAAACACTGCCAGGCCATGAGGTACCTGGGTGGCTCAGTTGGTTAAGTGTACAACTCTTGATCTCAGCTCGGTTCCTTTTTTTATTTAAGATTTTATTTATTTATTTGAGAGAGAGAGAGCAAGCACAGCAGAGACAGCAGAGGGAGGACAAGCAGACTCCATGCTGAGCTCAGAGCCCGATGCAGGGCTCAATCTCAGGACCCCAAGATCATGACCTGAGCCGAAATCAAGAGTCGGACACCCAACCAATTGAGCCACACGCTTGCCCCTCAGCTCAGGTCTTGATCTCAGGTTTGTGAATTCAAGCCCCAGCATAGAGCCTACTTAAAACCACCACCACCACCACCACCCCCGCCCCCACACATTGCCAGGCCAAATACATGATGAAGTAATACAACTGAGATAACCTGTATTATGGTTAAAGATATGTGCTGCCTCTCCCCCAGGGAGGATTCTACATCCTGCCCCAGTGACTTCAGGCTTGGTTGTGGACTTGCTCTGACAAGGAAAGGTGAGTGGAAGTGCAGGTGTGCTATTAACGAGCAGCTTTCAGAGCTTCTGCATGAGGCCCCCTGTCCTCCTTTCCCTCTACCATGAGGCCAGCAGCTCCCCAGAAAGAGAAAGGCTGCTCTCCAACTGAGTGAAGGCAACATGGAGTAGAGCATTGGGTTGCAATCCCCTAAGATTTTTGCTGCCATTTGTTAATGTAGATAATTTACCTTAAGCTGACTAATATAACCAACCATCAGAAGTATTGCTTTTTTAAAAATATATTTATTTTAGAGAAAGAGAGAGAGCACGTACACAAGGAAGCACAGGGAGGGGCAGAGGGAGAGGGAGAAACCCCAGTACACTCCCTGCTGAGCTCGGAGCCCAATGTGGGGCTTAACCCCAGGACCCCAAGATCACAACCTGAGCAGAAACAAAGGGTTGGGTGCCCAACCGACTGCACCACTCATGGGCCCCAAAAGTACTGCTTTAAGGTTAAAATTCAGAATGACAAAAATAAAAATAAAATTAACATTTCAAGGGCTGGCAAGGATGCTGATCAACAGAAAGTCTCATCTGTTACTGTGGAAAAGCAAAATGGTACCACCACTCTGGAAAGGAACTTTGCAGTTTTGCACAAAGTTCACGATAGACACCATATGACCCAGCAACTGCACTCCTAGGTATTTACATAAGAGAAATGAAAACCTGCTAGAGACTGAATGTTTGTGCCTTGCCGGAACTCATGTGGAACTCCTAACCCTCACTGGGCTGGTATTTGGAGGTGGGGCCTTTGGGAGGTGATTAGATCTGAGGGTGGAGCCCACACAAAAAGGATTAATGCCCTTATAAGACACCCCTGAGAACTCTCTCACCCTTTCCACCATGTGAGGACATAGTGAGAAGACAACTAATCTGTGAACAAGGAGGCAGGCTCTCACCAGACACCAAATCTGCTTGTGCCTTAATTTTGCACTTCCCAGTCTCCAGCCTGAACAGACTAAGACACGTATAGACAACACTGAACTTTTACTTCAGACCTGGCCTCCTGGAGAAATTCCCCCACCCTTCTGTGTTCCAAGAAATGGCTAACCATGCAAAAGGCCACCCTGCTCTCACATATTCCAAGATAAGACCCAGATAGACAGGAGCTCCACACTTCCTCAATTACTCCATCCTTCCTGTCACCCATAAAACTCCTGGATGACTCCTTTCTGACTCTCTAAGACCCCAGGCCCCCTTTCTTTTCTTTGAAATGTTACACATTAATGAATACAAAGACGGGTGTGGATTAATAGAAACTAGAAACATGGTGGTAACCATCTTCAACATCCCAAGCCTCCATACTGAATTAGCACATCTGACCTCCCACACACATTCTTAGGCTATGGACTTCTTTTAGGATGTTGAAAAGTGCCCTTCCCCTCGGCCAACCTAGGGGACAGGAGGTGTAAAAAGAGGTAAGGGGCCTCTTTTCCGTAACTTTTCTGAAACTTCCTTTCACTAAGGGTGTTCCTTAACTGGACTTAACTGTCCAGAGCAGCTCTGACGATCAGGGCTGTGTGTATGCCCAATGGGCACCTGGCTGAGCAGCCATGCCTACTCTCAAAGTAGACAAACACCACCAGAGGCTTGTTTGTTTTTAATCTGTGCTTATTAACTTGCTGGAAAAGCAACACACACTGAATACCTCACCAAACAGGAGCAGGGAAGGTTAAAGGTCTACAAGAACTAGAAAGGGAAGTGTGTTAGTTTCCTACGGCTACTGTAACAAGTTATCACAAGCTTTGTGCCTTAAAAATATACACATTTATTCTCTTACAGTTCTGGAAGCCTGAAGTCCAAAATTACTTTCACCAGGTGAACAAGGTGTCAGCAGGGCTGGTTCCTTCTGGAGGCTGTACATGGAGAATCAGTTTCCCTGCCTTTACCAGCTTCTAGAAGCTACCCACAATTCCTTGCCTCATAACACCTCTCCATCTTCAAATGCATCGATCTAACTTCTGGTTCCATCATCACCTCTCCTCTGACTCTGACCCTACAAGGACCCCTGTGATGACACTGCCCGCCCCATAACCCAAGATCATCTCCACATTGCAAGATCTGGAGGCCATTTAGCCTTCCAACAGGAATTCCTGATTGTTGTATTAAAGAACTGCAACCTAGCCTGTGGGAGGATGAAGGAGGTCTTGGGTCTGCACATATGGTTAAAACAAGTCATACTGGGGGCACCTGGGTGGCCCTGTCAGTTAAGCTTCTGCCTTCGGCTCAGGTCATGATCCCAGGGTCCTGGGATTGAGCCCCATGTAGGGTTCTCTACTTAGCAGAGAGCCTTCTTCTCCCTCTCCCCCCTGCTTGTACTCTCTCTCTTGCTAGATCTCTCTCAAAGAAAATCTATTAAAAAAATAAATACTAGTCATACTGGTCATGAGTCAGGCAGGGCTTTTAAGGGGTGATGCACCAGACTCCTCACAGCCCACTGACCTCACAATTTCAGCTGTTAGCCCTGCTGTACCCAGGTGTAGTATCTCCAAAGCAAATGAAGAGTTTTCCTTCTATACTGCCCCAAGGAGCTCCTGTTCCTAACCAGTAGGGAAGGGAGGTGTAAACTGGCAGGAGCTCTGCTGGAGTCTCAGGAAGGAACAAGGGGAAAGAGCACAAGAAGAGAGAAAAAGTGCAGGTGAAAATTTTCTGTAATGCTTGTGTGTGTTTTCTATTGCTGCCATAACAAGTTACCACAAACGTAGCAGCTTAAAACAACACAAATTTATTACCTCACAGCCTTTATCCAGTGACTATCAAAGGGAGTCATTCCCAGGGCTTTGCAGTTCTCACTTGGCCGTCACTGTTTCCACAGGTGGGAAGTTCCCAGATCACCCTAGACCTCTCTGTAGCCTCCTACTCCTCATTTTCTGAGACCCATCTTCTCCTCACAATGACCTCCAAGTCCCAAAAAAGTAAATTATTCTTATGCTCTGGGCCATGGGATGCTCTCACTCGAAAGACACTTCTTCCTGGATGCTCCCCATCTGTGCTTACAGTTGCCCTGTGACGCTGATCTAGCTCCTTGGTTTAAAAAAAAAAAAGTCGAAAGAAGCCCAAAATTTGCCTCCCTCTGGCTTCCTCTTTCTATTCCTTATCAAATTATTATAGCAACAATGTATGGCTTATAATAGAAAAGAAATCATACACAATTGTAGGCCCCTACGAAAACCACATTTATTTCTCCATGACCAACATCCAATCTACATCCGTATGTGCACATACCTTTACACAGCTGTAATAACAGGAAGTCTTCTATTTTATGCCTCTTTTATCGTTGTTGTTGTTGTTGCCTGCCGTATTATAAGCATTTTTAAATGGTAACAAAACCTTCACAAGTCTGGTTCAGCATGACTGCATAGAACAAATCAGAAATGTCCTAGATGAACAATGGCGGGAGGTGATAACAGAAACATAGGAACTCATTACATTTTTATTTCCACAACTAAAGTAATGCATCACATTTCCCAACAGCAGCCCTTTCCATCTTAGTATGAGCCAGCTTCAGTCTTAACAGGGACGATTTCATTGTTCATTCACAAGCAATGTCCTCATCCAGTTGCCCCTTCTGAAACACATCCTCACCATCTGACAGGATTGTAACATAGGAAGACCTACAAACAGTAAAATCTAACTACAGTTCTGTGGTTGCCATGGGGTGGAGAATTGTGTGCAGTCTATCACCAACATGTCTTCACTGATACAGAGTAGACAGTGACAGTAAGAGCTGCCAAAAGCTTTTCTCACTGATTATACTTGATCCTAATAAGAGTTTGCTTATGTACAAGGCAGACATTCCTTATTAAATAATTCCACATACCAATTACTTACTGAATACAGTCACAGGTTCTTTCCTGTTTAAGCACTCTGACGCATCTCCAGGGAAGTATCTTCTTGACGTTCACAGATTTTATTCCAGTGTGTGTGCTATTACATTTGATATTGGCTGCATCATTCCTGAAGCCTTTTCTACACTTATTACCATCCTGTTTTCCCCAGGAGTTCCTTATTGTATAGATTTAGTAGTATGGCTAAGGAATGCCTCACATTCATCAATTCACTGGATAGCTTAAAGAATTCAGGGAAAAGTCACCCCTGAAGACATTCCTCCTTCACACAGCTTTTTGAGACCAAGTCAGGAGACGAATGTGGCCCACATTATGTTTCCATGGGTTGCTCTCCAGAGTGTGTTCTTTGATGTCGGATGAGGGACGAGCTCCTTCTGAATGTTTTTCCACACTGAGGACAGTGGCTGGGACCCTCCCTGCTGTGGAGTCTCTGATGTACTGCCAGGTGAGAGTTCTGCTTGAAGGACTTTCCACATTCAGGACACTGGTATGGGGTCTCCTTTGTGTGAATTCTCTGGTGCTTGGTCAGACAGGAGCTATCCCTGAAAGCTTTACCACACTGATTACACTCATAGGGCTTCTCACCAGTATGAGTCCTCTGATGCCGGATGAGGCCAGCAATGTTCCTGAAAAGTTTCTGACACTGGTTACAGCCATAGGGCTTCTCACCAGTATGAATCCTCTGGTGCCGGATGAGGTAAGCACTCTCAATGAAAGTTTTCCCACACTCTTTACATTCGTAGGGTTTCTCCCCAGAGTGGATTTTTTGATGTACAATGAGGTGAGAGTTGCGGTTAAAGGACTTCCCACACTCCACACACTCAAAGGGCTTCTCTCCAGTGTGAGTCCTCTCATGCTGGGTAAGGTATGAGCCATCCCGGAAAGCCTTTCCGCATTTGCTACATTCATAGGGCTTCTCCCCAGTGTGGATTCTGAGATGCACGGTGAGATGGGAGATGTCGGTGAAAGGTTTCCCACACTCATTACATCTATATGGTTTTTCTCCTGTATGAGTTCTTTGATGCAAAATCAGAGATGAATTTCGGTTGAAGGTTTTCCCACATTCTAGACATTCATAAGGTTTTTCACCAGTGTGAATTCTCTGGTGTTGTGTGAGAGCTGACCCATCACTGAAGGCTTTCCCGCATTTATTGCATTTGTAGGGCTTCTCTCCTGTATGGATTCTTTGATGCACGATCAGGTTGTAGTTCTTGGAAAACGATTTTCCACATTCATTACAGGTATAAGGTTTCTCTCCAGTGTGAGTTCGGTGATGCAAAACAAGAGAAGAGTTCCGTTTGAAGCATTTACCACACTCAGTGCATTTATACAGTTTCTCCCCAAGGTGATTCCTCCTGTTTTCATTAAGAGATGAACTCAGGGTAAAGATGTCCCCAAAGTCCTTACCTTCATACAGTTTCTTCCCTCTTTTTGCTATTTTTTGTTCACCAAGAGGGGTAAAATGACTGAAAGATTTAACACTTTCAGGGTATTTATAGGGTTTCTCTCTCATCTGATCTCTTCCAAATTGAAAAACTTCCATGGAATGGTTGAAGGCTTTTCCACATGCATCACTGTCACTATTTCTCTTAGCCACGTAATTTTTCTGACAACTGTGTAAAGCTGGGTCACAATCCAAACTTTTAACATCTGAGTCACATATATGAAAACTGTTCGTAGGTACTCTCTTAGATGGCAGAAGGTCTGAGCTTGCACTCAAACGCTCTCCGAGTCCAGAATATTCACAAATTGCTTCCTGAGCCCCTGGCTTCTCCTGAGTTAAAGCTGATTGCCTCAAATGTCCCTCCCGGTTCTTACAGTCCCAATTATCACCTAGAATGGAAAGATGGGGACCCTCTCTTGTAAATCCTTCCATTTCCACGTCACAGGATGGTTCTTCCTCAGAAACATTCTGTCATTTTCAATCTCATGTCTCAGGCTGAAAAGTAAACAATGAAAAAGACAGACTTAAGTACATAAAGCTATACCTGGAAGAGGAATAAAAAATGATGACAGGACAGTTGTGTGGATCGTATTTTTATTTTTTTATTAATTTTTCCCAGCTTATTTCTTGTATTGGGATATATTTGACACGCAATGTTACATTAGTTTCAGGTGTAACACATAGTGATTTGACAAGTCTATATGTTATGCTAAGTTCAGTACAAGTGCAGCCACCATCCATCACTGTATAACACTACTACAATACCACTGACTATATTCCCTGTAAGGTACCTTATAGGACTTATTCATTTCATAACTACAAGCCTGTACCGCCCAATCCCCTTCACCCATTTTATCCATCCCCCACCCCCTCACTCTGGCAACCATCAGTTTGTGCTCTGTATTTATGGATCCGTTTCTAGTTTTTGTTTGTTCATTTGTTTTTTTAGATTCCCCATGTAAGTGTAATCACATGGTATTTGTCTTTCTCTGCTTAACTTATTCCACTTAGCATAATACCCTCTAGATCCATCCATGTTGTCACAAATGGCAAAAAAAAAACCTCATCCTTTTTTATGGCTGAGTAATATTCCATCATCTATACATACCACATCTTTATTCATTCATCTGTCAATGGGCACTTGGGTTGCTTCCATATCTTGGCTGTTATAAATAATGCTGCAATGAACAGGAGGGCATATATCTTTTTCAATTAGTGTTTTGTTTCCTTTTTGGAGGTAAATACCCAGCAGTGGAATTACTACATCATATGGCATTTTTATTTTTAATTTTTTGAGGAAACTCCATACTGTTTTAGACAGTGGCTGAACCAACTTACATTTTGGGTATTTTGACTTTTTCAAAAATTAACATCTGTACAAGAGGAAGGTAAAGTGAAAGTCAAGGGATGGAGCCAAAAACAGTTTCAAAGACCCACACAGCATTTTCACCCTCCTAGAGAACAAGCAGGAAGAACAGGACAGACGAATATCACCAAAAGAATGAAACTGAGATGTAGGAGACCAGAGGTCAGGTGTCACTGCTCACACCGGAACACCATCTTGGTTCCTGTGTGCTAGTCTCTACCACCCACTGCCCATATCAACAATCAATACACATTTTCAAAGCCCCAACTTCACCATGTGCTTATGACAGTGCTGAAGGAGCACTTTTCACCCCAGATTTATAGTCAGAGTTCTGTCTTAGGGATGGGACAAAGCACAAGCTTGATAACCCAGAAGTTCTGAAAGTCCTAGATCTGTCAATGACCACCTGACAGGGTTACTATGAGAGTTAGATCATGTCTGATGCTGCCTCTGACCTGGGGAATGGACTGCATTCTGTAAGTGGCTGCCAGTGTCTCCACCATTATTGATCTTCCTCTAATCACTCCCTACCCCTTTGACTTCATGATATCAAGACAACTGGCTCCTCATTTCTCTTAAACAAAATGAAATTAGATCCTTACCTCAGAAAGAAATATTTTTCTTAAAAACTCTAAATAGAGAAAAACCCCCAAAATCAAAGTTTGAATTATGTAGGACGCCTTCATGATCAACAAACAAAAACCATACAGATAAGGATTAACAAATTTAATATCAACATTTTACATTTCCATGCAACAAAAACACAATAAGAGCCAAAATGCAAGTGGCAAATGAAGAAATATCATAAAATATAAGAGAAAGGTACAGTGCCCAAGATCTATAAAGAATTCTTACAGAATAGCACAAAAAAGGGGAAAAGAGAAACAAAAAGGCACTTCAGAGAAAATACAAATATTCTGATAACATGAATATCTGCTCCTCTCACCATCGTTCAGACAATTACAAACTGAAATGTTAAGAAAACAAAATGTACACTTTTCATATGAGTAAAAATAAAACAAGGCATGAGAATATAAAGCTGAGGCATCTCATGGAAGAGTGCTGGTGGGCATGTGAAGTGGTCCACTCAGCAGTACAATACGGTAGCAGCATCAAAACATAAAAAAGGCACATTCTACTATCCAGCGATTCCACCTGGGGGCACCTCAGACTCAGAAAATATGAGTCCCAAGCATAAATGGATATCAATCTATACCTAAGGAGACAGTCTTAAAGACCAACAGAGAGAAGACAGAACACTGGTGAAGGAGTAAAAACTATCATGACGGATCACTTGATAGCAAAAGTAGAAACCTGAAAGTAATGGAAGGTTATTTTAAAAGTGCTAAGAGGGAAAAACTCTCAGATACACTACTGCTCAAGAGTAAGGGTAACACAAAGACAACTTCAGAAAAGCAAAAGAGTTCATCTCCAAGGATACTAGCCAAAAGAATCGGAAAAAGTTGTTCTTCACAAAAAGAAAAAAAAAAAATTAGAAGGAATGGAAAGAGAAGGAAATGGTGAACATGTATTTAAATCAAATCCAACATATAAAATGCAACAATATCACATAAAATACAGCAATAACAATGACTGGGAGTTAACAACAGGATGGACTAAAATATCAAATGGCAGTGGGTTTTTAGATGGGAATGGCGTAACAAAATTAAGTGTCCTGACATCCTTTCATTGCTCATAATTCACATTAGACCTAGTCAAATCAGAAATAAGAGAATAAATATACTGTAAAACTTCCAAACCCACAGAGCAGTAGTTTTCAACCAGAGTCAGTGTTACTCCCCAAAGGACATTTGACAATGTCTGAAGACGTTTTTGGTTGTCATGAATGGGGGGGGGGGGCAGATGCTACAGGCATCTAGGGAGTAGAGGCCAGGGGTGCTGCTAAACACCTCTCAATACACAGGACAGTCCCCCAAAACATAGAACGGCCCAGCCCCAAGTGTCAATAGCGCTGAGGCAGAAAAACCCTGTTGTAGTAAGACAGAATAAAGAAAAGAAAATCAGAGTAATCCAGAAGAAGGTGGTAAGGGGGAAAGCACAGAAAAAACAGGTTAAAAAGAAAGTATAAAACAGGATGTCATCAATAACAATAAATGTAAATAGCCTTGAGAAGCCAGATAAAGATGCCACGTCGAGTGTACTAGAGCGTGTGTATGCGCAGACACACCTAAAGCAAAAGGACACAAAAGCAGAAGTCTGGAACAGACAAATCCAACCAAAGATTTTATGGTTCTTTGCCAACCAGTGATAAACTTCAAGTACAACAGGGCAACAGAGCAATGGCAAAAAATGTCCATATTAACAGCGTGCCTCAAAACGCAGCCAAACCAGCCAGGACTGTAAATCAAAATCAGCAAACTCAACTGTACTGGGAGGTGTTAATGAACCTCTTTCAGAAATGAAAATTCAGAAAAACTGACAGAGATAAGCAGGAGAGATGTAATTAGCTAGCCTGATCCAACAGTTGGATGAAGAGCCATGAAACAACTAGAGCCAAACAAATGCTTTCTAAGTGCAAATGGAACATTTGCTAATACTGATAATAAACCAGGCCAAAGAACAAGTTCAACCAAGACCAAACCACAGTATGACATAGACCACACAGCCCTTATTATTTTTTTTAAAGAGTCTTATTTATTTGAGCGAGAGTGAGCGAGAAAGAGAGAGAGAGCACGAGTGGAGGGGAGGATCAGAGGGAGAGGGAGAAGCAAACTCCCCTCTGAGCAGGGAGCCCAATGCAGGGCTCAATCCCACGACCCTGGGATCATGACCTAAGCCGAAGGCAGACACTTAACCGACTGACCCCTATCACCCCAGACCACAGCCTCTTAACTAGAAAAGTGGTCAAGTTAAGAACCAGTAGCAGATACGCAAGTAATGAATCAGGGAGCTTTACATCGAAAAGTAGGTATGTACTGTATGGTGACTAACATAATAAAATAAATAAATAAATAAATAAATAAATAAATAAATAAGAACCAGTAGCAGAAAGAAAACCAAATACAAGAAAAACATTAAGTAAAACAAACTTCTATTTATTGAGAAAACAGAAACCTATTTCTCAGGATCAGAGATCAAAGAGAAATCTCAACAGAAATTTGAAAATACCTAGAACCAAACTGAACAACAGAAATGGTATATCTCAAAACATGTGGCAAATGAGGATGCAGCTAAGACAGTTCCTCAGAAAATGTTGGACTTTAATGCTTATGTTAAAAAAAGAAGACGGAAAGTTAATGAGTCCCATTCAACTTAACACTTAAGGGAAAGAACAAAGGAGTAAGCCAACAGGAAGCAGAGGTAGGTGATAATAAAGGTAACAGTAGAAATTAAAGAACAAAATACAGAACATCCAAGGAGATAAAACCAAGTCTGTTATTTGAAAGACGTACTTTGACAAGAGTGACCCCCCAAAAAAAGAGAAGGCACACATTAGTGTATTGGTCATGAAAACGGGATTTTTTTTTTTTTTTAAGATTTTATTCATTTATTTGACAGAGAGAGAAAGAGAGAGAGCACAAGCAGGGGGAGAGGCAAGCAGAGGCAGAGGGAGAAAGAGACTCCCCGCCGAGCAAGGAGCCAGATACAGGACTCGATCCCAGGACCCTGGGATCCAAACCTGGGCCGAAGGCAGCCACCCAACCAACAGAGCTACCCAGACATCCCTGAAAAGGAGATTTAACTAAGAAACAAGAAAGTTACCAAAATGGCAACAATGGATTTATCCTAAGAATGTAAAGACCGCAAAACATTAGAATGTCTATTGATGAAATAACCCATATTTTCAGATGAAAGTAGAAAACAGTCCCCTACACCCTGTCTCAATAAATTAAGAAAGTAACTTGAGGAACTCTCACCCAGACTCATGATCAAACTGCTCTCAGGTTCAAGTAGCAGACCCCCTTAACCTGTATGAATAAATTTTAAAAAATTTTCAGAAAGTGCTTTAAGGAAAGCTCCAACTCTTTTTTTTTTTTTTTAAAGATTTTTTTTTATTTATTTATGTGACAGAGAGACAGCCAGCGAGAGAGGGAACACAGCAGGCGAGTGAGAGAGGAAGAAGCAGGCTCCCAGCGGAGGAGCCCGATGTGGGACTCGATCCCGGAACGCCGGGATCACGCCCTGAGCCGAAGGCAGACGCTTTAACGACTGCGCTACCCAGGCGCCCCAGGAAAGCTCCAACTCTTGACGAAAATTCTTAACAATTAGGAACACAAGGAATCAAAGTAAATATCACACCTAATGTGAAAACATCGATTTGTTCACTTTGAAGCCAAGACCAAGACCCTAGAAGCCTGCTACATCCACAGCATTCACCAGTGATGTGACCCACGATGTCACTTCTGAACACTGTGACTTCGTCACCTACAGAAAAGGCCTCCTAAGGCTGCCCTGCCACCATACTGCATGTTTCCCATACTGGGTCTTCTGGGTACACTGGGGCCCGGGTGGCCTGTAGTTGTCCTGTGAAGACACAGAGAGCACCTTCGTACAGGTCTGTAGGGGAAGGATGCATGTATGTACTTAAAAGAAATGAGTCAGACATATATACACCATGCTACCACTTGGGGAAATTTTTTAGACACAAATATTCTGGAAGTAATGCCCTGGCAAGACACCTACCAAAGCTGTGATCATGACTGTCTTGGGGATATGGACACTGGTCCTTGAGGAGCAAAGGGAACATCCATTCAATCTATACTAGCCATTTCCTCTATTGCAGTAAGAATTAGATACCACTAAGAAAGTGAAATGACAACCCATCAAATGGGAAAAAATATTTACAAAGCATACGTCTAATAAAGGACTTATACATAGAAGATATAAAAAACTTACAACTCAATAACAAAACAACCCAAATTTTAAAAATAGGCAATGGATGTGAATTGACATTTCTCCAAAGACTTACAGATGGCCAATAAGCACGTGAAAAGATGATCAACATCATTGTCATCAGGGAAATACTAAGCAAAACCACAGTGAGATACCACTTCATAAACACGAGTGTGGCCAATATAAAAAACAGACAATAACAGGGTGCCTGGCTGGCTTAGTCAGTTGAGCATCCGACTCTTGGTTTCGGCTCAGATCATGACCTCAGGGTTATAGGATCAAGCCCCACGTCTGGCTCCATGCGGAGTCTGCTTGGGATTCTCCCTCTCCCCCCCCCCACTCTCTCAAAAATAAATAAATAAATAAATAAATAAATAAATAAATAAATAAAATCTTAAGGAAAAAAAAAAGTTAAACATAGTTACGTGACCCAGCAACTCTATTCCTGGATATCTACTCAAGAAAAATGCAAAGGTGTGTCCACAAATTTGGACATGAATTAAGAGTTCGCAGCAGCACTATTCATGATAAACAAGTGGAAACTGAAATAAATGTCCATCGACTGAGGAATGGCTAAACAAAATGTAGAAATCCAAACAATGGAATATTCTTCAGCCACAAGAAGGAACAAATTACCAATACACAGTACGACAACATAGGTGAACCTTACAAACATTATGCTCAGTGAAAGAACTCTGACACAAAAGACTACATATTTTATGATCTCATTTATATGAACTGTCCAGAACAGGCAAGTTCATTTAGACAGAACATCAATTAGTGGTTGCTAGGAGCTGGGAGAAAGGGGGAATGACTACTAATGTGTATGGGGTTTCTTGCTGGCCTTATGAAAACATTTTGGAATTACAGTGGTGACGGTTGCACAACTTCGTGAATATACTAAAAGCCACTGAATTGTGCACTCTGGATGAATCATATGATATCATGAATTATATCTCAATAAACCTATAATAAGTAAATTTACACCTTCAAGAATGATGCCAGTGATCCTCAGCATAGATGTGTCCCCTATAAGGGACAAGTCTCTTCCACCCTGAACCAGAGCTCTTGACCTTGGTAGCACTTCCACTGGCTGCATCTGGAAATCCATGGGTGTTAGGTTGTCACAAAGATGGAGGCAGCAGAGAATGCTAGCTAGCATCACGCCCGACTGGGCTGGGGATGCAGATTTGCTACCATGCTCAGGACCACCGCATGATGCTTGACCACCTCGTGTACCAAAGTCCCTGCAGGTATCAACCTGGGTACCTTAGGACAGAATAGTACTTCATGTGTTACAAGACATTAAGGTAAAGGTGCCTTCATTTAGGAAAAGCAAGCTAAAAAGAAATCAGGACAGTCCCCTGAATTTATGGACTCATTCCCTATTCTGCATCTCCGTGACAAAAACTGGCCATTCCAACTATACCCTTTGTCAATGAGGGCCTGAGGGCCATAGTGAGATTACTGCAAAAAAAGAACAAATGATCTGGGGCACCTGGGTGGCTCCATCGGTTAAGCATCTGCTTTTGGCTAAGGTCCTGATCCCAGAGTCCTGGGATCGAGTCCCTCATCGGGCTCCCTGATTGGCAGGGAGAATGCTTCTCCCTCTACCCCTCCCTCTTGCCTGTGCTCTTTCTCTCTCATGTGCATGCTCTCTCTCTCTCGCTAATATATAAATAAAATCTTTAAAAGAAAAATGATCATCAGTATATAGGAGGACATTAGGGCAGACTTTGGAGAAATATTAGGGAATTTAACATAGGAATCACACTGAATTTTGTTAAGGTTGTTTTTAAAACATCTCAGATGGGGGCACCTGGCTGGCTCAGAAGAGCATGCAACTCTTGATTTGGGGGTTCTGAGTTCGAGCCCCACACTGGGTGTAGAGAGTACATAAATAAGTAAAACTTAAAAAACTAATAAATAAACTAAAATATCTCAGAGTACTGCCTTCCTACATATTCATGTACTACTTTAGTAGTACAATACAAAATCTATGCTGTGAAACATTCACCTTGATGCCATTCACATATTTTGGGGGTCCCCTGTGTCTCCCCCACTCTTCTTCTGACCCTGTCCTCAGATGTCCACCATTCCGCTTGTCTGAAGCTCCAGTATTACCAATTTTCCCCAGCCTGTCCTTCTCTTCCTCTTCTTCTTCTTCCATCAAAGAAGGTGGTCTCCAAGGCTTTTTTATACACTGAATGTTGCCCCAGCACAGGCTGAGACTTCAGGTCTGAAGAACTCTTTTCTGTAATAAATTGTCCTGATGCTGTTCCAGGCCATATCACAACGGGTGACTGATCCTTGGCTTGTGACTAAAGGCCAGCTCATCTGAACAGCCCAGGTCGCCTTACTGCGTAAGTGCTTAGAACCTGCTTTCAAAGTACTATCTTTTTCCCTTTTCTATTTAATACACTTGGTCTGGGTCCACTTCCCCAGCACTCATCGTTCCAGCAACATCCACATATACCTCACCTCATTCAGTTTCACTGAAGACAGAAAATTCTTACTGTCCCTTCTTAATTCAAACCTTCAGCACTGAACTGCTTCCTATGTCTTCTAAAGTACCGTGCCCAAGTACTTAAATATAGAAATATATATTTTTATATAAATGCCTTTTCTTTTAAAAAGAAAAGATTTTATTTATTTATTTGAGAGAGCGAGCAAGAGCGAGCATGAGCTGGGGAGGAGCAGTGGGAGAGGGAGATGCAGACTCCCCACTGAGCAGGGAGCCTGACGATGGGCTCAATCCCGGGACTCTGGGATCATGACCTGAGCCAAAGGCAAATGCTTAACCGACTGAGCCACCCAGGTGCCCCTGCCTTTTCTTTTATTGATTCTTTATACACACATAAGACTGAAGGATTTTTAAGTCACATGGATATTTAATATTATCTATAAAATTCCTTTTATTGAATTTGAACTATTGATCACAAAGAGTGAGCATTACACAAAAATTAACTCAAAAGAGATCACAGGCCTAAATATGAAGGCTGAAATCATAAAATACTTAAAAGAAATACAGGCATAGATTTTGGGAAACGGTACAACACAAGAGCATAAGTCACCAAAAAAAAAAAAAAAAGATAAAACTGACTAATCAAAATTAAAACATTTGTGCTTCAAAAAACTTCACTAAAAAAGTGAAAAAAAGTAAAAAACAAACAAAAAACAAAACAAAACAAAAAAAACCCACACAACCCTTGGAGAGGCACCTGGCTGGCTCAGTTGGAAGACCGTGTGACTCTGAATTTCAGCATCACTAGTTAAAACCCCACATGGGGTGTAGGGATTACCTAAATAAATAAAACTTTTTAAAAAACCCCACAGAATAGGATAAAATATTTGCAAATTATATATGTGATGAGGCACAGGCATCCAGAATAAATAAGTCTTTTTTCCTTTAAAGATTTTATATATTTATTTGACAGAAGGAGAGAGAGCATGCATGCGGGTGTGCGCATGCGCTCACAGGCACACAAGCAGGGGGAGCAGCAGGCAGAGGAAGAGGGAGAAGCACGCTCCCTGCTGAGCAAGGAGCCCAACTCAGGGCTCAATCCCAGGACCCAGGTGGCTCAGTTGGTTGAACATCTGCCTTCAGCTCAGGTCATGATCCCAGAACCCTGGGAAGCAGTACCATCAGGCGCACCCTGCTCAGCGGGGAACCTGCTTCTCCTTCTCCCTCTGCATCTCCCCTCTGCTTGTGCTCTCTCTCCCTCAAATAAATAAAATCTTTAAAAATATAAAAGATCAGGAACCCTGGGTGGCTCAGTTGGTTAAGTGTCTGCCTTCAGCTCAGGTCATCATCTCGGGATCCTGACATAGAGCCCTAAATTAGGCTCTCTGCTCAGCGGGGAGTCTGCTTCTCTCTCTCTCTCATTCTACCTCTGTGCATTCTCTCTCCCTCGGTCTCTCCCAATTAAATAAATTTTAAAAATCTTTTAAAAAAATAAAAGATCAATAACCCACTTAATGAAGAGGCAAAGGATCTGAATTGATAGTTCTCCAAAGAAGATATATAAACAGCCAAATAAGCACAATGAAAAGATGCTCAACACCATTAACTTTTACGGAAATGCATACCAATACCACACTGAGATACCACTTCACATCCAGTAGGATGGCTATAATCTGTTCCACTCCTAGGTTGTGATCCAAGAGAAATGAAAACATACATCCACCAAAAAAAAAAAAAAAAAAAAGCAGCAGCATACATGAATGTTTACAGAAGCATTATTTATGATATTCAAAAAGTGGAAACTCCGAAGTCCATCTACTGATGAACTGATAAACAAAATGAGGTATGTCCACATAACCAAACATTCTCATCCATAAAAGTGAGCTAGGTACTGATAGATGCTATTCTACTACACAGATGACCCTTGAAAGCATTATGCTAAGTCAAAGAAGCCTCCCAAAAGGACTATATATTGTATGGCCACATACATGAAATGTCTAGAATAGGCAAATACATAGAGACAAAAAGTAGATTAATGATTGTCTAGAGCTTGGAGGGATAAGAGACGAGGAGTGACTGCTAATGGGCATAGGTTTTGTTTTTGGGTATGATGAAAATACTTTAAAATTCATATGGTGATGGATGCACAACCTAGTGAGCATTACTAAAAAACAATGAATTGTATACCTTAAACAGTAAATTGTATAGTATGTGAATTACATCTCAATAAAGCTATTTTTTTTTTTAAATAAGGAGGTGGGGCACCTGGGTGGCACAGTGGGTTAAGCATCCTATTCTTGCTTTCGGCTGAGGTCATGATCTCAGAGTCCTGAGACTGAGCCCCACCTCGGGCTCCATGGTCCGTGTGCAGTGTCTACCTGAGATTCTCTCTCCCTCTGCCCCTCCCCATCATGTGTGCACGCTCTCTCTCTAAAATAAATAAATCTTAAAAGGGGGGGGCGTTGAGTTGGCTGGGGTCAGAACCACTAGTTTAGACCAACAAGAATGTTTCTGATACCTTAAAACTTCACAAGAGAAGTAACAGTTGTATAGGGATGTGCCAAACTTGTGTAGAATTCTACTCCCAGGCACTGACCTCTGAAGGACTTTACCTCAGTTTCCATGACCCGGCAGAAGGATCACTTGGGCTGGATGCCTGGAAGTTTGATATCAGTGGTGCCAGACCTCAGCTGTCCAACCCTAGCCAAATGGTTCCTGCCACCTCTGTGCAGCATCCATAATAATGTGTACTTTGTTTTAGTGATGCATCCTTTAATAAAAATAGTTTCCCACCAACCTTAGCTCTGTTCTAACAGTCACCCACCTGACTACCAATTGTGATAAACTGTGACTCCGTTTTGATGAACGACTGCTATGAGTTCTCAAGCCTCCCCCTTCTCCTACTGCCCCACACATAGGCAAGCTAACTAGAAAGCCTGGGTGCTTTCTTGTTGTTTTTAGCAGGACATTCACACCATGCAAGCCCCAGTAAATGGTAGGCCACCCTCACTCCAGTTCCACTCTCTAATCACAATTAAATCCCAGCCAGTCTCCTTTTCCTGATCTCTCAAGCTATTTTTGGATCACCATGGGAAGTCTGCCCTGCTCTCCCACGAATCTGAATAGGTAATAAACCTTTTACTCTCTTGGGAGGTGGGTATGTGTGTAAAACGTAAAAAGAGAACGTATGTGCACATGTTTTCGGCAGGGAGAAAAGAAAAGCTAATGTGACGAAGTGTTAATAACTTGAGAATCTGGATGGTTTTACAAGTGTTTATTGAACTACTTTTCTGTGTGATACTTTTCAAAATAAAATCCTGGTTGGGAAGAAAGAAGCAACAGAATGGAGGAAAGTTCTGCTGGAAAAAACAAACAAACAAACATAGGCTTCGTATTCAAAACAAATTTTTACAAGCTCAAGTCCCTAAAAACCAAAAATTGTTTTAAAGATTTATTTATTTTGGAGAGAGAGAAGGTGCTCACATAGGGGAGAGACAGAGGGAGACAGACTATCAAGCAGACGCCCCACTAAGCACAGAGCCCAATGCTGGGTTCCATTTCGGGACCCTGAGATCATGACCTGAGCCCAAATCAAGAGTCAGTCGCTTCCAGGCCCTGGTGGCTCAGGTCGGTCGCTTAACCGAACCACCCAGGAGCCCCCCCCCCCAATTTTTTTATTGACAAAGAATAACAGACGTTTCTGGGGTGATGGTAATTTTGATAAAGCTTTGGATTCTATTTGTCAAAACTCATCCAGTGGTACAATGAAGAGCTACACATTTCACCCTTTCACTGTAAGTCAGTTTTGCCTCAAAAATTTCAAAAAGGTGTTTGGGGGGGAGCTCTGTAAAATCTGCAACTTCCTTTAAATGTTCCCCCCAAAAGATTAATGAATGGTTGAAAAGATAGAGGAAAATACATGGGATAAAGCAAGTATACCAGATGTTAATGGGTCGGTATAAGGTCGCACAGGTACTTCAACTTCTCTATATGTATGAAACCTTTCCCCATGAACTACTGGGGGAAGAGGCGTTGAAAAAATGAACCACTACACCAAGGAATCGGAAAATCAAACGGCCACTAAACGGGTGGAAAACGCGGCCCTCATTGGGAACAGCAGGAGCTGACTTTGCAGCTATTAGGTGGAGAGAAAAAAACAAGGGATCTGACACCTGCGGGGCTCCGTGGGAAATGGCACAGTCCACAGGCACAACGCGGCCACTTTGGCCTGAGACCCACCGACGGCGACCCACCCACTATCCGGCAGAAGAGCAGTCGACCCGGGGTTCGCCCCAGCGGCCGCGCCAGGACACCCGACAGACCAGGGCAAAACGGTCCCTGTGAAAGGACCGGCCGGATACGAGCGCGTAACCCCTGAATGACACGAAGGAAAGAGCTGAGGCGTCCACACCCGCAGTAAAGGCTGCGTCCTTAGTCTCTGGGGCAGCCGTGCCCGGGGCCGACCCGCGCCCCTGCGAGCCGGACGCGCCTACTCCCCTCGTGAAACCCGCCCGTGGACGCGCCGCACACGCCACGCCAGGATTCGGCGGACCCCTCCCCCGGCCAACATACCCTCCTACACACACACATCACCATCCCAAGGGAAAGTGAGGCACCGAGAGGTCGAGGGGCGAGGCCGGACTCACCTCGGCCGGGGAGTCGGCTAGACGCGAGGCGGCGGCCATGTTTGGGGCGGGT
>NW_024424341.1:42866959-42909137 GCF_017311325.1 Ursus maritimus
CCCAGTTATTTATTGACATGAATAGACTCACGGTAATTTTTTTCTCCTATGGTTTTAACCCGACGCCATCATTATTGTACAGCCTTATTTTTATTTATGGCATATTTTATAACTTTAAATAACTTTAAAATAATTCTATACCATAATTTGTTATTTATTTCTGAGAAAAATACGTTAAAATTCAGACAAGTACACCTCACTATTCGTTGACAATGTAATTATTTACTTAATCGAAACAAGCTACACAAATTTTTTAAAAAGATTTTATTTGTTCATTTGAGAGAGAATAAGAGAACACAAGCAGGGAGAGTGGTCGAGGGAGAGGGAGAAGCAGGCTCCCCAGTGAGCAGGGAGCCCAACGTGGGGCTCAATCCCAGGACCCTGGGATCATGACCTGAGCGGAAGGCAGCCCCTTAGCCGACTGAGCCACCGGGGCGCCCCAAGCTACACAATTTTGAATTAATAAGACAGCTAAGTATTTTAGATAGAAAATAAAAAAAAATCAGTGAGCTTGACAGTGGAGAAATCTGGCAGGCACCACTTGAACCATCACTTTTTTGGAATTCTTGTCAAAAATGCACCATCTCAATCTTATCAAAAACACCAGACAAACCCAAACCGAGTGACTTTATAGAAAATAAATGAGCAGTATTCTGCAAAAGTGTCAAGGTCATGAAAGACATGGAAAGACTAAGGAATTGTCACAGATTGGAGAAGACTAAGGAGACACCACAAATAGATGCAATGTGGGATCCTGGAACAAAAATGGACATTTGGGGAAAGACAGAATTCCAGTGAAGTCTGTACTTCAGTCATTAACATTGAACCAATGGTCATTTCCTAGTTGTTGTTTTTAACAAGTAATCTCTACACCCAACTTGGGGCTCGAACTCACAACCCCGAAATCAAGAGTTGCATGCTCTTCCAACTAGAGTCATCCAGGCACCCCAGTAATTTCCTTGTTTTGGTAAGTATATCATGGTTACCTAAGATGTTAACATTAGGGGAAGCTGGTGAAAGATCTACGGAAGTCTATTATTTTTGCAGCTTTTCTATGTTAAAAAGAATACCATAGGTCAGGCTCCTCCGCTATGAGCCTGCTTCTTCCTCTCCCACTCCCCCTGCTTGTGTTCCCTCTCTCGCTGGCTGTCTCTATCTCTGTAGAATAAATAAATAAAATCTTTAAAAAAAAAAAAAGAATACCAAAGGGCACCTGGCTGGCTCAGTAGGTGGAGCATGTGACTCTTGATCTCGAGTTGGTGAGTTTGAGCCCCACTATGGGTGTAGAGATTACTTAATAAAATTTAAAAAGAGAAAAAGAAAACCATAGGCCCCAAATGGTATTACTTAGGCCAAGTCACCAAACCGGGACTTAATACCTATACTAACTGCACTCTCAGTCTCCCTCAGAAATGTAGTCCTAACCCGTTTTCAGGAATTTTCTGATCACCACCAAAAAGGTAATCTGTCACATGGGCCCTCTTCATCCCCCAAAGGAAGGCTAATCCACCTAGTAAGACCTAAGACCCTTTTGTCCCCAAATGAAGGTGACCTCACTAATAATCCTTTTTTTTTTTTTTTTTTAATGACTTCCTTGTCCTGCCCTTAAAAACACTTTCTATTCTGTAGCCCTTTGGAGCTCCTATTTATTGATGGAATGCTGCCCAATTCATGGATCCTTTAATAAAGCCAATCAGAGTTCAAATTTACTTGGTTGAATTTTGGTTTTTAACATTTGTAAGATTAAAATTACTTCTAAAATAAAAATTTAGGAAGAAAGCTCTAGTCCTGGTGAGGGATAGAAACAGAAACATGTTCACCTTTAGCCCAGAAGGCCGACTTACAGCCTGTATAGTTCCTTAAGGATCAAGGAAGTGCTGGTTGTTACGTTCTTTAACCTGTGACTTGTGACTGCCTGTATACCTCACCGATAGTTAATACCAAGCTGAATGATAAGCACAAGAGAAATCTTGCAAAATAGTTTACAGAGTAGAAATTCAAAGAAGACATTTATGATTTAATACTGCCTGCACATTCCCTCCCCCTTGAGCACTAAGCATACAACCAAATTTCATACAGCAAAAATGCACCTCTTTCTGCCCACAGATACTGCCCCTGTGCTACTTAAACAAACTTACTGATTGCACCAGAAAATGTATTAAGAATTCTTTCTTGACCATAATGCTCAGTAATCTCACAACAGGCCTGTAATTATTCATATGCAAATAAATTCACCTTACAGTAGGCAAAAGGTTATATTGAACAGTATTGTGATTCGATTTTTGTAAAAAGGGTATAGAAAAAGAATTGGAAGACCAGAAATACAGTTTCTGGGCAAATCACAAATCAGTGAAGTTTTTGTTAGTGTTGTTTGAATCTTCTATATCCTTATCAATCTCCAACTACGTGTTCTATTAAATTACAGAGAGAGGAGTATTAAAATCTCCAACTATAATTATGGATCTAGTTTTCCTTTAATTCTACCGGGTTTTGCTTCATTTATTTTGGAGTTCTGTTGTCAGGTGCATACATATTTAGGATAGTTATGTCTTCTTCGTAAATTTCATCTTTTATCTTTATGTAATGTCCTTTCTTATCCTTGGTAATTTTTTTTAAAGATTTTATTTATTTGACAGAGGGAGAGACAGCCAGCGAGAGAGGGAACACAAACAGGAGGAGTGGAAGAGGAAGAAGCAGGCTCCCAGCGGAGCAGGGAGCCCAATGCGGGGCTCGATCCCAGGACCCCAGGATGACGCCCTGAGCTGAAGGCAGATGCTTAATGACTGAGCCACCCAGATGCCCCATCCTTGGTAATTTTCTTTGCTCTAAAGTCTACTTTGTCTGATAACAACATAGCCATGCCAACTTTCTTTTGCTTAGTGTTTGCCATATATTCTTTTTCCATATTTTTACCTTTAACCTACCTATATTATTGTATTTAAAATAGGAATCTTGAAGGTACCATACAGTTGGGTCTTGTTTTTGTTTGTGTTTTATCCATTATCAAAACAGTTTAAAGGCATAGAGTTGAGCAAAAATCAAAATGGCTGCACTAATGTTTCAGCAAAGCTGGATTTTAAACCTTTTTAACCCTAAAGACAGGACACAGGACGCGGGGAGCAAATACGCCATTCCTGTCCAAACCAGCTAGATCCTGCATTGTCCTTTCACCCCCCCAATCCCTTCCACCAACCATGCTTGCAGTTTTTTGAAGGCCATTGCCTGCTGTAGTCTCCTTTGCCTGGGAAAGCAATAAAGCTATTTATTTTTATTCCAAACTCTGTCTTCGCATTGTATTTTGGCTCTGAAGCATCGAGGTCAGTTTTTGACAACGTTCTGACACTGTTTAATTGTTTACATCATTCTCTTTTTTAAAAAGTAAACCTTACACACAACATGGGGCTCAAACTCCCAACCCCGAGATCAAGAGTCACATGCTCTACAGACTGAGCCAGCCAGGCACCCCTACATCATTCACTTTTAATGTATTTATTGATAAGGTTGAATTTAAGGCCTACAATATTATTATTTGTTTTCTCTTTGTCTCTTCTGGGATTGTTCCTTTGTTTCCTCTTTCCTGCCTTCTCTGGATTGTTTGAATATTTCGTAGCATTCCATCTTAGTTTATCTATTGGCATTTTAGCTATATATCTTTGCATTTTTTTAGTGGTTCTGATGAGGGAGCAGAAAGCTTGCTGAGGACAAAGCACAAGCTGACACCTGGCAGCCTTCTCCCTCACCCCCCACTCCTGGGTGGGATATGCGTGACAGTCCTCCAAGAAACTTCCAGCTATCTTAACGTTAATGCCTTGCTAGAGGGAAAAACCTTAACTTGACAATGGCAAGGCCTCAGGTATCCTGTGAGTCTTTAACAAATGAAAACCCTTTTGAAACCTCCCTTTTCCTTACCTCCCCCAACTCCCAAGTATATAATCAGTCGCCCCCATAACCCCCCCTCTCCACGCAGCAGCTCTTACTGCCCACAGGTCCTGTCCCCATGTTTTAATAGAAAACCACCATTTCGCACCAAAGACATGTCAAGAATTCTTTCTTCGTTGTCAGCTCCTGACCTCACCCCACCAAACCTCACCCACATTCCAAAACTACATCAGTTCCTCTAGGGATTATGGTATACATATCTAACTACCTTTTAGTAGTCTACGTAGGGTTAATATTTTACACTTCAAATAAAATATAGATACCTTACAGTCATATACATCCCTTTACCCGTATGCATTATATCTACATACATTGAAAAGCCCTCAGGCAATGTTACAGTTTTTGCTTTCTATGTTCATGCTATGAAAATTACACAGGGAAGCCTCACTAAAAAGGAATTGGGAAGCCAAAAGTTGGAGTTGTCCTGCTGTACCACTCCAAGTCAAGAATCATCTATAACAGACTCTGACAGAAGAATCTCAATAGGAAAGAATCATCAATTACAGGCCCCAACAGGAAAAGATGGAAATTGCATCTCCCACAAGAAATCAACTGCTCCAGCAACTCAGTCTATGAGAAACTGTCATCATCCCAAACTCTTACTTTTCTCCAATGGAATTCTTTTTTTAAGATTTTATTTATTTATTTGACAGAGATAGAGACAGCCAGCAAGAGAGGGAACACAAGCAGGGGGAGTGGCAGAGGAAGAAGCAGGCTCCCAGCAGAGGAGCCTGATGTGGGGCTCAATCCCCTAACGCCAGGATCATGCCCTGAGCCAAAGGCAGACGCTTAACGACTGAGCCACCCAGGCGCCCCTCCAATGGAATTTTGTTCAGAATACTCCTTCCCAACTTCCTCTTTCTTCCCCATAAAATAACGTCCCTCTCCTCTCCTCTGTTTTTTGGCTAGCTTATGGTTTTACTGTAGTTTTTTTACCCCAAATTGCAACCCTCTGCTATTCCCAAATAAACCTATTTTTACTGGTAAAATAACTTTTAATTTTAAAGTCAACAATGCAATGAGGAAATTTTAGGATACCAGTTTTCCTTCCGGTATCATTTCCTTTCAGCCTGCAGAACTGCCTTTAGCATTTTAATAGAGCAGGTATGCTGGTGATGAAGTCTTCTACTTTTTCTTCATCTAAGAATGCCTTTCCTTTGCTTCATTTCTGAAGGATATTTTTGTTAGATATAGAACTTTCATTTAAAGGGTTTTTTTTCTTTCAGCACTTTAAAGATGTTTTCTGACTCTCTTGTAGCATCTATGATTTTTTTGTCTTTTAAGATTTTATTTCTATTTATTTGTCAGAGAGAGAGCGCAAGAGCACAAGCAGAGGGAGAAGCAAGCAGAGGGAGGAGGCAGAGGAAGAAGCAGGCTCCCTGCCGAGCAAGGAGCCCAGTGCAGGACTATCCCAGAACCCTGGGATCATGACCTGACAGGAAGGCAGACGCTTCACCGCTGAGCCACCCAGGCCACCCGCTTCTACCATCACTGAAACCATTGTTCTCTTACATGAAATATTTCCTTTTTAAAATTATTTTTTCTTGTTGCTTTCAATATTCTTTCTTCCTTCCTTTCTTTTTCTTTCTTTCTTCTTCTTCTTTTTTTTTTTTTTTTTTTTTTGGCAGGGGGCAGTTTTCCACAGTTTGATTATGGTGTATCTGAGCATAGTTTTCTGTTGGGGATGACTGCACTTCCTGATTTTGTAAATTTGCGCCTCTTACCAAATTGGAGTTTGTAGCCATTATTTCTTCAATTACTTTTTTCTTGACCAATCTTTCTCCTTTCCCAATGCTTTAATGATACAACTTTAGACATTTTGATATTGATCCGTAGGTCACTGAGGCTCTTTTCATTAATTTTGATCATTTTATTCTTCCTGTTCTTCAGCTCGATCTTCATTCAGCTTGACTGATTCTTTCCTCTTATTCTGCTCCTGAGCACATCCATTTGGTGAACTCTTTATTTCAGGTATTTATTTTTCAGTTCCAAAACTTGCATATGGTCTAATTTCAACTTCCAGTTTTAGGTCCCTACTGAGAATTCTATCTCTCCATTTCATTTGTGTTTACCTTTACCTCGTGGAGCATAGTTATAATAGCTGATTAAAGTCTTTGATAATTGCAACATCTGGTTCATGTCAAGATTAGCACCTGGGTGTTTTCCTTTACGTGTTAGTCATTGTTCATATTTGCCTGGTTCTCTTTATGTCAAATAATTTGGATTGTGTCCTAGGTATTTTGAATAAGACTCTGGGATTTGTTAAAATCAGCTGGAAAATGCTTAATTTTTGTTTTATCAGGAATCAACGCAGCTAGGTTTAGACTGTAAGTTCTGCCTCATTTTCTGTGGATGATGGTTCCAACATCAGTTCAGTTTTATTTCATTTTATTTATTTGAGAGAGAGACAAGGAGAGTAGGAGCTGGGGTGGGGGGCAGAGGGAGAGGGACAACAGACTTCCTGCTGAGCGGGGANNNTACCGTGGGGCTCTATCTCAGGACCCTGAGATCATGACCTGAGCCAAAGCTGGAGTCTTAATCAACTGAGCCACCCAGACACCCTCCAGTGTCAGCTTGGTTTTAAAGTCTGCTATGGTGGAAAAAAAAAAAAATAAATAAAGTCTGCTATGGTGTTTGGGTCTACCTGCCATATGCATCACTCAGAGTTATTCTAGAATCTGGATGGTGGTTTATATTTATTTTAGTTCCCAAACCCTTTTCTATGCTTCTTCTGCTGTTTCATATTTGCTCATGAGGGTGAGCCCAGGACTTATGTCAGTTCATAAATGGAATTCAGGATCCTCTTTTTCAGATCTCTCCTCACCAAGATTTCCCCCCACACTTTAGGGTACCCAGCAGCTCTTTATCTGAGTTTCTCTGGCCAGAAATTTGGGGTTCTTTCAGAGGTCAGTTCTGTCCCACTAGGGCCACATTTAGTGTGTAGCAGTGAGAGGAAAACAAAAGAAAAAGTAATTGAGATCCCCCCCACCACACAGTCTTCAGACAGAAGTGGCCTTTTTCTGGTTTCTCTGGCCAGGGAGACAAGTTTCTCTAAGTTTTAGCCCCTGTGCTATTGCGCAGTTCCATGCAATGGGGTATGCTTTCCAGGCAAAGTGGTGAGGGAAAAGATTAGCAGAAATCCCCTGAAATTCTTTGGTCAAGTAAGGTTTCTCTTACCAGTCCTCTGGCTAGAAATAGGGGGGTGGGGGGAGGTTCCTGGAGTTTTGTGCCTATGGTACAGTTCCAGGATTTGGCCTGCTCTTCTGTAAAAACTAGGAGAAAATGTAGGGGGAGAAAACACAAACCACACCTCTTTTACATACATATCATCATTCAAGTTTTTATTTCTGTACCCAATCTGCCATTGTTTACTTTTTAGAGTCCTTAGGTAGTTGCTTTTGAACTCTATTCAGAGATTTCATTTGTAGTCGATTGGAGAAAGAGGCTGTAATTGGCTTACACCAGCTTGACCAGCACCAGAAACTATACGAAATTTTAGAAAGGACAAAACTGTAGAAACAGCAGGTCAGGGTTGCAAGAGTCTTGGATGAAGAGAGGGAATCAACTAAAAGGGGCACAGGGCACTTTTGAAATAATGGAAATGTTCTCTACTTTGGTTGTGTTGATGGTTATAAAATTGCATACATTTGTCAGAACACATTGAACATATAATGGGTGCATTTTATTGTTCATAAATTATATCTCAGTGATGGTAATTAAAAGAAAACAAAACAGGACATACCAAGTCCCACCTACCAGAATGGCTAAAGTTAATAGGACTCATAATATCTTTGCATTGGCAAGAATGTAGAGCAACTGGAACTTTCACATACTACTTGTAGGAGTATAAATTAGTATAACTACTTTGGAAAACTATTTGGCAGCATCTACTAAATCTGAACAACAGGACAACCTGTCACCCAGCAATTTCACTCCTAGGCATATTCCCAATCAGAAAGGCACACCAAGATGCAACCAAAGCTATATGCAAGAATGTCCATGTCCATGGTATTTACGGTATTCATAAAGGTCCCAAAGCATAATCAACCCAAATACCTACCAATAGAATGAACCGAGTTTGGCATTTTCATACAGTGGGATACTAGACCAAACCAACCACTACTTACACAAAAAAGGATAAATCTTAAAAACATAGTGTTGAGCAAAAGAAGGCAAAAAGAATACATACTTAAGAACTCCATTTATGCAAAATTCAAAAACTGGCAAAAGGAATCCATGGCAATAGAAATCAGGATAGTGTTTTTGTAAACCTTTGGAGGAGAGATGATATTGACTGTAATGAAACAGCAAGGAAGCATCTTGGGGGCGATGTTAATATTTTATTTTTGATTTGAACTTTTGTGATGCCCCCTTCCAGAATGGAGAAAAGGCCTCCCAGAGGCCAGGCCAGGGACCCAGAGGACATAGAATAGGGGGTTTTCCTCCAGAGGGAAGAATCAGGGTCTTAAAAAAAAAATAAGCTTCCCAATCACTAAACTCTACCTCTGAAACTAATAATACACTGTATGTTAATTAACTGACGTTAAATTAAAAAACCAAACAAAAACAAAAGCCTCCTCTGTGGTCAGAACAAGATTTCGCAAGTGCTGTACCTTGGAATCTGCCTTTTCTTTTGAGAATCCAGTCTCTGCTCACCACTGTACATTGGGAGTGGGGGTGGGGCTCAGAACTTGCCCTTTAGCTTCAACATCAGTGGATCCCAAGGACTCTCGGGCCCTGAGCTGTCCCCTGTGACTGGACAGGAACTGAGCTACTGCTTATCTGTGGGAAGATCTGTGCGCAGATATCCGGGGGCCAGATGTCTGCCACCAGTGCTTCTCCTCCTCCAGAACTTGGAAGTCTTGCTGGGAGCCGGAGTTGGATCCGGAGAAAGGCCCATGCCCAGACTGCGGATCTGGGAGATGCCCCCCCCACCCCCCGGTGATAGCCAACAGCAGGCACCTGCCCCCACTGGAGCCGCCTGCGACCCTACCCGGGTTCATCCCGGCAGCCCCGCCGCCGCCGCAGCACGAGCGCTAAACGCGCAGCTTTACCACCAACAGCAAGGTGGACACGGGGCTGTCCATCACCTCATACTCGCAAGGCAGCCGCGCACCCCTCCCGGTACTTGCGCACCCACTTCCGGTTCCCCACCACCCCTTGCGTGCTCCCCGGCCGCCTACATCTCCCAGAAGGCCGCGGGCGCGGCGCACCACCTCCTCCTGCCCGTCGCGTTAGCTACGGCGGCGGCGCCCTCTACCGGCGACAAGGGGAGAGGACAACGGTTCCTGGGTGTCAAGGTCCTCAAGGCGTTTGGTGAGGATTCCAATCGCAGGGCTCTAAGGTGACCCCACAGGTGAAAGGAAAAATCATCCGCGAAGTTCAGCCTGCAACACAGGCCATCAAGAGCCTGAAATCCTCCGCAGTCCTCACTGGATTCACCCTTGCCAGCTACACGCGGAGCACCCAGCCGGCCTGTAGGGGCGGTAGAGACCTTTATCTGGTGACTGAAATTTTACCTTTGGCCCCCCCTAGCTGTTCTTACTAGAATATATATTTTTTAATACAAAGAAAAGTCAATGGCTTAGAGACAATTTGTCTAGAAACAAATGAGGGGTAATTCCCTCAGCCAAAGATATGTGAACCTTAGAAAATATTGCATTTATTGGATTTACTTTTCTTCAACATTCTGTTTACATTTTCAAATATTCAGAAAACTTAACAAGATTGCGTGAGCACCCATGTACCCTGCCCCTAAATTAGACAATAAACGTTTGACAATATGTGTTTTATCACTATACACATATACATCATTGGGTTTTTTTTTATAGTAACCAAATGGGATTAAGAGTGACTGGATTTAAACAGACATAACCTGCGCCTCAGATTAGCACAGACGCTTTCTAGGTCCGGAACTGAAGTAAAAAGACCTCAGCTCTCTAAAACTCACCATCATCTGAAAATCAGAGTAATTAGAGAGCTGTGAGACGACTATATTAATACTTATGTGCTCTACGCACACACTAAACCCTCAATCCAAATTCACTATTGTTTAACTACTAAGGCCTTTTTAAGAACTGCTAGAAGTGGAATTCCTAGATGCCAGAGAGAACAGTATGAACATTTTAAACACTTTTATATATTATGAAATCTCCCTTCATACGTCTCCCACCTACATTCGCCAGCAGGTGCTTCTGAAGTCAAGTTCTTGGGACCAACAATAGAAATGAGGCAGGAAACCAAAGGCATAGGCAAGGATATATTGGGGTGACAGCTCAAACTGAAGGAAGACAGTACTAACACACAGCAACTAAACTCACCCGTCCAAGCCACGCAGAGGACCTGCTTATATAGAGAAAGTGCTGCCCGGCTGGGGTTCCCACTTAGGTCCAATATGCTAATGAGGGAAGGGGGGAATGACTCGTTCTGATTGGTCTATATTGGCAGTCAACTCAGGCAACTCAATGGTGCCTTTTGGAGCCCGGGTCCTCCGTTTTAAGTACGCCTTGTATATAGGGGTTGGCTGTATCCTGGCTGCGTCCTGGTTCTGCTCTATAGTAGAAGCTGTGTAACAATAACAGAGCGCCCCAGGTAGACAATGTGTTTCACCTGGAACTTGTTCCCATAGTCCTTTCATGTCTCTATTGTTTCTCTTGCTGTGTAACAAGCTACCGTAAATGTAACAGCTTCAAAGAACATGCATTTATTATCTCATTGTTCTGTGAGTCAGAAGTCTGGCATGGCTTAACTGGATCCTCTGTTTTCGGTTCTCGAAAGGCTGCAACCAAGGTGTCAGTGAGCTACGTTCTCACCGATAAACTTAGCTGGGTAAGAATCTGCTTCCAAGCTCATTCAGATTGTGACTGAATACATTTTCTTGCAGCTGCAGAGCTCACGTACAGCAGCCTGCCTCTTCCAAGCCAGCAGGAGTCTCTAAACACTCTTTTCGAGACTTCAGACTGACCAAGTCAGGACGACCCAGAATAATCTCCCTTTTGATTAGCTTAAATCAACTAATTTGTAACCTTAATTGCATCTTCAAAATCCCATCATCTTTGCCGTACAAGCTAAACTAATCATGGTGTAACATCCTTAGTTTCTCCGTTTTTTGTTCCTCCTGCAATGTCCCAGCCCTTCCCTATTCTACTTGCCTCAAATGGTTTATTGGGGGAATAACACTGGTAAAAGAGAGAAAAAGGATAAAAGGGGGAGGAAGCAGGATTGTGGAGGAAGCACGGTCCAACCGCAGTGCTGTCCAGCAGTAAGGTCCAGAGCAGAGACTGCTCGTTAAAGGACTGTCATGTTAAGTGCAAACATTCAGGCTTTTGGACCATGGCCTTACTTGCTTAGTGGCCAGGGCTGCTAGGAAAGAAGCATGACCTTGGCTCCTGAAGGAGCTCACAGCGAACGGCAGGCCCCTCCTTGAAGGGGAATTTGGGCAGCAGCCAAACCAAGTCTCTATCCGTGGCACCTTCTCCTCCGTTGACATACATATTCCTTTTAAAGAATAAGATCCTTCACTCAGTTTACAAGGCCATGCCTGATCTGAGCCCTGCCCCTCAGCCTCATCAGTTCTAGCCCCTTGGTGTGTGTGGCCTCTGATCTTTCAATTCCTAGACTTCCTAGACTTCCATCAGGCACAAAAAGCACAGTACCGAGGGCCAAAGATACCTTTAAGGGTCCACAAAAATGGTATTTCTTTTAAAATTAGAAGTGAAAGAGAAGTAGAATCTCACCTGGATTATATTAATCTTTATACCAACACAGTCATAAAATATAATTTTCTGTATTTTTTAAAAAGATTTTATTTATTTATTTGACAGAGATAGAGACAGCCAGCGAGAGAGGGAACACAAGCAGGGGGAGTGGGAGAGGAAGAAGCAGGCTCATAGCAGGGGAGCCCGATGTGGGGCTCGATCCCAGAACGCCGGGATCACGCCCTGAGCCGAAGGCAGACGCTTAACCGCTGTGCCACCCAGGCGCCCCAATTTTCTGTATTTTTTAATGAAAGAAGAAGTCCACGAAAGCCAAAGTGCCTCAAGCTTGGGAAAGAAAGTCACAATCTGTGCCTACTGTGTTGCTCCCCACACTAGGTTCTCTGCCATTATCAGACTCCTCTGCTTATAGCACCCTTGTCTCTACTCCTTCTTCTAGTCAGCACCTCATTTCTTCAGATTTTCTATTGCTTTCTATGGCCCCTAAGTGTATGTCAGCCCAGACTCTTCCCTGAACTCCAGACTAAAACAGTTGCCTAGGTCCTTGACGTTCCACTTGAAGGTCTAATGAACATCTTACAGGTCCCAAACCAAACACTCTTGCTTCCCCCATCCCCAGCCCCTCTCACAGCTTTGCCTGTGTTGGTCACCAGCATTTTTGGTCTTTCCCTGGTGCAGGCTGAAACCTCACTGGTATCCACACTCTCCTAATTCATATCCTGCATGTGATTGGGCATCAGGTCCTGACAGCATCATGCTCAAATCTACCCAGAATGCAACTTGCTTTCACTTCCAGCCTGGCTGCCAGCATCTCTCACAGTGATCATGTCACAAACCTCCCTGCTTCTTTCCTTGTCCGCAGGTCTATTTCCCCACAGCAGCTAGAGAGTTCCTATGGCACCTCCCTCCTTTGCTTAAAAATTTCACACGTTTCCAACTCCTTCGGGGTAAAAGTTCATATCACAGCCTGAAAGCCCTGACCGGGTCAGCCGCTGTTGCCTTTCTGAGCTCATTGTCCAGTCCTTTCCCTCTGACTCACTCAGTTTCAGCCACATGGGTTTTCTCCCTGGTGCTCTCACATGCACAATATGCTCCCACCTCAGGGCCCTTGCAAATGCTGTACCCCTTGCCTGGAACATCTTCCACCAGATATCTACCTAGCTCATTCCTTCACCTCTTTAGGTCTTTACCCATACCTGACACATACTAGATGCTTAATGAATTCATTGACTGAAAAACAGTCAATTGAATTGTAACAACTAGTGACAACTGAACAACTCTTATTTGAAACATGATCTCTGTGAACATTTTAGCATATTTATTTTCATTAGTTGTTTTCTTCCCCTTGTGGGTTGTTTTTTTTTTTTTTTTTTTTTTTGTGTTTTTTTGTTCCCCTTGTGGGTTTTTTTTTTTTTTTTTTTTTTTGCCCTAGTTAAGATCACACCATACAGAATTTTTCTTATATAACATTATATCAAGATTAAAAACAATGACTATTTCTGTTTTGACCAAAAGCCACTGGTAACCGGGAATATGTATCAGTCAGTTATTACCATAAGAAAATGGTACAACAAACTGCCCTTAAAATTCAATGGCCTAGGGGTGCCTGGGTGGCTCAGTTGGTTAAGCCTCTACCTTTGGCTCAGGTCGTGATCACAGGGTCCTGGGATAGAGCCCCACATCAGGCTCCCTGCTCAGCGGCGAGCCTGCTTCTCCCTCTCCCCCTGCTCCTGCTCTCTCTAATAAATACATAAAATCTATAAAAGAAAAAAATACCGCGGCTTAATACAATAGTCATTTCATCTGGCACATAAGCCCACAGGTCATCTTGGGGTTTGCTGATCTAGGCTGTGTTTAGCTGAGCTGGCCTTCAGGCTTCATGAAGAGCAGATCTGCTCCCTTTCTCTCCCATCCTCCTTAGACCAGTGTGTTAGCCGTCTTGTTCTTATCATGGCAATGGCAAAAGTACAAAAGGGTAAGTCCAGACACAACAGCACATTCTACACCTCTACTCCTATCACAGCCACTAACCCCCTTTTTGCCAACGCAAGCAAGTCTCATGCCTTATTCCAAAGTCAGGGGCAAAGAGAATAGCATTTATTAGTTATTCACTGCCATGCAAAAATTACCCCAAAATATAGTGCCTTAAAACAAGAGTAGTAGGGGGCCTAGGGGGCTCAGCCATTAGGCATCTGCCTTTGGCTCAGGTCATGATCCCAGGGTCCTAGGATCAAGTCCCGCATCGGGCTCCCTGCTTGAAGGAAAGCCTGCTTCTCCCTCTCCCACTCCCCTTGCTTGTGTTCCCTCTCTCGCTGTCTCTCTCTGTCAAATAAATAAATAAATAAATAAATAAAAATCTTAAAAAACAAAAAACAAAAAAACAAGAGTAGTAAGCTTTTTCTATAAGAGCCAGATAGTAAATATTTTAGATCTGCTGGGCCACATGGTCTCTATTGCAACTACTCAATGCTGCTTTTGTTATAGACAATAAGTAATGAACAGACATGACTGTGTTCCCATAAAACTCTACGGACAGTGAAATTTGAATTTTATGTAATTTTCAGATGTCGTACAATATAATACTTCTTTTAATTTTTTTTAGCTATTTAAAGATGTAAAAACTATTCTGTTTGTGAGCCATCCAGAACCAAACCAAAACAAAAAGATAGCCAACTAGATTAGGCCTGGAGGCTGTAGTTTGCTGACTCCTAGCTTGAAACAACAAACATTTTATATCCTCACAGTTTCTGTGGGTCAAGAATTTAGGATCAGCTTAACTGGATGGTTCTTCCTCAGGGTCTCTCATGAGGCTGTAATCAAGATATTGTCTGGGGCTGTGGTCATATAAGGCTTAACTTTGGGGCACCTGGGTGGCACAGCGGTTAAGCGTCTGCCTTCGGCTCAGGGCGTGATCCCAGCGTTATGGGATCGAGCCCCATATCAGGCTCCTCCGCTATGAGCCTGCTTCTTCCTCTCCCACTCCCCTGCTTGTGTTCCCTCTCTCGCTGGCTGTCTCTCTCTGTCAAATAAATAAATAAAATCTTTTAAAAAAATATGAGGCTTAACTTTAATAGAGGATACATTTTACAAGTTTATGTAGTTGTTGGCAAGAGGCCTCAGAATCTCATTCCTTCAGCCTCTCTACATGGCTACTTCAGTGTCCTCATAACACGGAATCTGGCTTCCTCCAGAATAAGAAGAGAGAGAGAGAAACAGTCAAGACTAAAGCCACACTGTCTTTTATAATCTACTCCCGGAAGGGATGTACCATCACTTCCGTCACAGTCTATGAGTCACACAGACCAATCCTGGTGCAGTGTGGGAGAAGGGAACCACAGGACAGTGTGAATTCTAGGAGTGGGGAATCACTAGAGGCCATCTTGGAAGCTGCCTACAACACAGCACTTACTTCTTTTCCTTCTACCTGATCTCTTCTGAAACATGGTCTGTCAGACTGTAAAGTTTCCCTTGGTCTGGATTTTCCTAATCACACTCTCATGGTACAATTTAAGATGTTTTTCTGTCATCTATGTTCCCTGAAGTTTGCAGGCTGGGCTTCTTTCTTGCCCAGAGTCATTCCTGCCTTGGTATTTTGGTTACACTGTACTCATGACCTGACATCTCCATGCTACACCTCCTCCACGCAAGATTCCTTGAGGGCTGCAGGCTGCAAGTGTCCCTTGGATGAATCTTCCTTAAGGACTATAGGCTACATACATCTCTTAACATCCAAGTAATTCAGTAAGGAGAAAAGTGGAAGTCCCATAACTGCCAATGAGCTCAGGTCACCATGCTGGGGGGATTGGATATCAAGACCACTGGGACCATAGAGTGTCCTGAAGATGTTACTGGGGCATAGGAGGATTACTCTGGCATCAAGGTGAATCACAGAGCAAAGATTAAAGAGAACAGATTAAGACTGCTTCAGTAATCCAAGTATGAGGTACTAGGGTCCAGACTCTTTCCTCATAGTTCCTTTTAACTCCAACTCCTATGTTCATTTACCAACAGTATTCAGTTTCTACTCAATGCCAGGCAGCTGTTGTGCTAGGGGCTGTAGATTCTCTGGAAAATCTTCATGTATACAAGTCATCATCACATATGATAAGCGTGGTAAGTGAAAAGAACAAGAAAATATGAGGGAACAAAGAAGAAAGGACCCTAGGTCATATAGACTGTATTAGTTTCCTATTGCTGCTATAAGAGACTACCACAAACCTAGTGGTTTAAAATAACACAGATTTTTCATCTTACAGTTCTGGTGGTCAGACGTCTACAATGGGTTAGTATTCCTCCTGGAGACTCTGAGGGAGAATCCATTTCCTTGCCTTGTCCAGCTTCTAGAAACCACTCACATTGTGTACTTCATGACTCTAAATCATTCCGACCTCTGATTCTACCACCAAAGCTCCTCTGATTCTGACTCTCCTGCATGCCTCTCACATTTTTGAGGACCCTTGTGATTACATTGGGCCCATTCAACATGATCCAACATAAACTCTCCATCTCAAGATCCTTAACTCAATCTCATCTGCAAAGTCCTTTAGGCCATGCGTGGTAACATGTTCTCAGGTTCTGGAGATTAGTACATAATATCTTTGGGAGACTATTACCGAGCTCACTACACAGCTCAAGAAGGCCTCTCTGAGAAGGTCAGCCTTAATCTGACCTCTCCGGCATGAGAAGAAGCCAGTGTATAATGAGCTGGGGAAGAGCATTTTGGCAGAAAGAGAAGTGCTAGCAAAGGCTCTGAGGTGGGAAGAATTTGGTGCAATCAAGAAACTGATGTCAGGCAGTGAGGACAGAATGGATGGGTAAGGGGAAGGAGCAGAAGGACGAGTCTCAGATGCAATGAGGCTCAGATGTACCAGGCCTTGTGAACACTATTTAGGAGTGTTAGATGCTTCTGAATGCAATAGGAAGACACCTGGAGTGGGATTACCCTGGAGAGTGAGAAGATCTGATTTACATCATTAGAAATTCATGGCATACTGTGTAGGAAAGATCTTTAGCAGACATATGGTCACAAACTTTGGAATTTTAGAAGCCAGGGGTTAATGACCTCAACTTGGAAGTCATCCACATACCAGTCAAAAGTGAAGTGGTGAGGGGTATGAGTTACCTCAGACAGTTGGTCAACAAACAGTCTTGGCTCTCCCATGCCAGATGCTGGGACTAAAAGGATAAACAAACAGATGTGGTATTTGCCTGTATGTAACTATCATCATAGCAGAGGTAGATATTCTAGAAAAAAAAATAAATATTTAAGAGCAATGATTGGTTATGTTTAAGTAGAAAAATGACACAATCTGGTTTACATTTTTGAAAGATTGTGCCAGATGCCTGTTGGGACAGAGGTAAGAACGGAAGAAGGAATGACAGTTAAAGCACTACCATGGTAGCTCCTCTGATAAGTGCAGTGACTCGGAGTAGGATGGGGCAATGGAAATGAAAAGGAGACCAACTTAATATATTCTTAAGGCGGACTCAAAATTTGGTGACTGATTAAAAATGGAGGTGGAGGGTCCGTGGCTGCTGGCATGAGCAAGTGGGTTAATGGTGATGCCGTCCACTGGTAGAGAAAGGCCAGGATAAGAACACATAGGGATGTGGGATTAGCATTCAGTTTTGACAGGCTGTGGTTGCAGAATAAATAGAGATGCCCAGCAGACAGGTGAATGTGTCCAATGCTCAGAAAATAATCTGGGATGAAGCTGTAGAAGTATGATTTATCAACTTTAAAAATGGTGTTTGAACCAGGAGAATGAAAGAGATTACACTGGAAGGAGAGGGAAAAAAAGGGGCTTAGGACTAGTCCTCAAAGAATTGGGGTCCAAAAGAGCAACTAGAAAAGGAGAGGGAGGAGTGATCAATAGCTTAGACTGATCTATCTTCCCATCAGCCACTTCAAGGGGCTGGGTTCACTCTGTCTGCTCACAGCTCAATCACTCCTTGCAAGGCAGATTTGAAAACAAATCCACGTGCTTCCAATGTGCTTCTTCACTTAGTATCACTTTTTTCTCTACTGGAGTTTTTCTCTGAGCACTTAAAATTGTCTGTTTTTTCCAAATTGGGAAGCTACACTCAAAAGTAAAGAGTTAACCAGAAAGCAGGGCATTTCTCTTAGAAGCATATGCTATCTTGAAATAGATTCGCAAAGTATGACCTATATCTCTCCATATTTGTCAGAGACCAGGAATGTGAAGCCCACTTACAGAAGAGGCAGGAGAACCAAGAAAGATGGGTGGAACATATCAGGAAACATTGATTCAGGATTGAGGCTGCAATAATAATGAATTTTGGGGAAAAGTTAATTAGAACTTGATCCTTCTTCCACTATGCAATGACATCAGATAAGTCATACTCAAGAGAGTTCATAAAAATGTAATGAATATAGAGAAGTTCAAACAGAACTCAACCCTTTTAACTGAGAGCAAATTCACTCAGGAGACAAACTTCACAAACGTGTTGAGTGTGGGAGAGTTTTCACTGAGAAATATTGCCTTTCATAGGTTTCAGAACTCATTCAGGATAAAAACCATATAAATGTATAAACGCAAATTACCCCTTACTCAGTATGAGAGAATTTATACTTAAGAGAAACTTAATATTTGCAGTGAATTCAGGAAATAATTTTCAAGGATGGAATGCTTTACTCTACATCTAAGATTTATAAAAAGAGAAACACTATAACGCAATCATTGGGAAAAGTTTCGTGCTCTTCTTCTTCCTTTCTCAACACCACAGAACACACACTGGAGAGAAACCTATGGACATACTCATTGTAGGAAAGGCTTTAAACATAGCACTTATCTTGCTACATCAGAGAACTCATACTGGGGAAACCCCCTATGTACGTAACCAATGTGGAAGAGTCTTCAGGAGGTGTTCTCACTTTTTTCAACACAAGAGGACTCATACTAGAGAACACTATGAATGGAGTCAATGTTGGCAGGCTTTTAACTACGGCTATCACCTTATTTGTCCTTAGGAAATTCATATAGATTTGAGAAACTCATTGACTGTAATCAATGGAAAAGCTGTTAGTTGGAGTTCCATTTTACTTGATATCAGAAATAAACCACAAAGGAGGCAGAATCCACAAAGTGTTTTTGACCCGTAAACAGGTATCTGCATGTGTTAAGACTTTGCACTTGTGGTTCCAGGCAGTCATGGATAAGCAATTATGTTCTACATATGGCCTTGATTTGCCACAGAAACACCATTTAATGGGACTCAGGGTCTAGGCATGACGGACAATGTATCATAGAAACGACTGCCATAAATAATAAAATGTAAAAGTTATAAAAATACCATATCTTTTTATATCATACATGAATTAGAGAACCACCAAATTTGAAGTGTCATACAGAGATCAATCATCTTTTAGTATCATGGGGATCAACATATGCATAATTTTATAGTATTCATAGGAGAAAACTGAAGAATATGCCATCATTTTTGCCTGCACAATCCAAATGCCATCACTTCAAACAAATCAGGGAGCTTTATACTAACTCGCCAATATTTCACATATGGCATTCTACTATTAACTTTAAGAAGGTATCATAAAGAGTTATGTGCATCTTCACACTTCTAGGGGCATAGCCAGGATCCAGGCAGGATTAAAAAGATATACCACAGCCTGGTGAAATGTCCATACTCCAAGGCTAATGCAAACCTCATGAACTTCAACTAAAATCTCTTAACATGATGGGATCAGGAGGCAGCCTGACCAATAGCTGCCCAAAAGGCTATCTGGTGTGTTCTGGAGAAGATATGAGGGAAGATATTCATGTCCTACACATGAATGCTGAAGACCTTCCTCTCCCTCCCCCTTTATGAAAATCCTTTGAAATTCTGACTTTCCTCCTAGACCCAAGGGAGAGCTCCTACTCCTCTCATACACCATGGAATACCACCTTTCCTTTCCAGCACAACCACCAAATCCTTTCCCAGGATAGCCATCTCCTTGCTGTCCCCTGGATGTTGAGACTCCATTCAGTTCCAGACCTTTACTGATAGCAAGCCCAGAAACTTCCAACACCACCTGCTCTCAAATTTAGCATATGGCCTTATAACTAAACTTGATGAGAGGACTCTGGAGCAGAGCTTCACCTAAGAAGACTTCTTTTGTGCCTGTGGCTGAGTCACCCTCCTCATTGTGGAGAGCCCATCTCCCTCTACAGATGCAAAAAATGTTAGCCACTCCCCTTACCATAAGCTTTTCTTACAGACAGGACATAGACCCAAGTGTCAGTCCTGGCCAATAGGGTCTGAGGAAGCCCACAAGTAAAAGGGTTTCTGGAAAAATTTTATCCCTTCTCTGTGCTAAGCAGAATAATGGCTCCCAAAGATGTCCATACTCTAATGCCTGGGACCTGTAAATGTGTTATTTTACAAGGCAAAAGGGACTTCACAAATGCAATTAAGTTAAAGATCTTGAGATGGTGAGATCATCCTGGAATACATGTGCTGGGCTCAATGTCAACACAATTGTTCTTGTTTAAGAGAGGCAGGAGAAGCAAAATCCGAGAAAGCAATGTGATGATTGAAGCAGTGGTCAGAGTCAAAAAGAGACTGCTAGCTTTGGTGACAGAGGAAGAGGCCATGGGTCAAGGAATGCAGGAAGTCTCTAAAAGTGGAAAGGGCAAGGAAAGGGATTCTTCCCTAGAGCCTTTGAAAGGAATGCAGCCCTTCCAACATCCTGATTTTAGCCCATTAAGACCCATTTTTGACTTTTTTCTTTCAAATTTGAGAGGAAGCAGAATGAGAGAACACAAGTCGGGGGGGGGGCAGAGGGAGAGGGAGAAGCAGAAGCAGACTCCCCGCTGAGCAGGGAGCCAGATGCAGGGTTCAATTCCAGGACCCTGCAGATCATGACCTGAGCTGAAGGCAGACGCTTAACCAACTGAGCCACCTGGGTGCCCATATTTTGGACTTCTGACCTCCAGAGCTGTGAGATAATAAATTTTTGTTGTTTTAAGCCACAAAACTTGTGGTAATTTGATAAAGTAGCACAGGAAACAAAAACTCCCCGATGCCAATATCTTCAGCCAAATGTTGCATGGCTCCATGTAATGCTTGAAACTGTGATAACCACTTTGAGACCATGGGGACACAAGCCTTAGGAATAACCAGGACAATACACTAAGGGAGGTTGAACCAAAAGATGGACAGTATCTGGCTAAGGGTGATAGCTGAACCCAGGAACTATCCCTGGAAGCCCTTTGCCTCTGGATTTTATGCAGTGTCAGATAATGAATGGTGGCATATTCCGTTACTTGGGGGAAAAAAAAACATAAATTTCTTGCATTATAACCCTTTCTTGCTCCCAACCAGCTTCTGCTTTCAAGTCTCTTCCTTAGTCATGCTGAACCACGATTTAGGGAGGGAAGTAGCCATCACAGGTAACCAAGTTCTGCAGGCTCAGGCTGACCCTTGCTCATTTGATTTAGAGCCAATCCTCAGGAGGTGGACAGCCCACAAAGAGCACAGATCCACTGCCATCAGCAGGAAGGGTCAAGTCACCTCAGCTGCAATCTCAGGGGCACAGACAAGGGGCTGCAGAGAAGGCAGGGAGACATTTCAGAGATCCAAAGGTATGATGTGAAAACACAGAGTGGGACCAAGGACAGATGGTGGCTTCATCAAATTACACATGCAGACATGGGTACAGTCTCTCCCTCATGTCCCTCTTCATAGTAAGTGACGTAAGAGTGCTTGAAACAAACCATACACCTTACCTAAAAAAGTGCCAACTTGCTGCACTGCAAAATGAGTCTCCCACCACCTCCATAAAAAAATGTTCTGTGATTATAACTGTATGCTATGGATGGCTTTGAAGTCTAAATTTACGGGCAAAAAAAAAAAAACAAACAAAAAAAACAAGGGAGGTTTTGAAGTAGTAGCTTCTGGGACCATTTCTCCTTGAGTTTGAATCCATCTTGATTGTTCTATTTTTTTAAGATTTATTTATTTATTTGAACGAGAGAGTGGGTGGGGGAGGGGCAGAGGGCAAGGGAGAGTCTTAAGCAGACTCCACTCTAAGCATGGAGCCCAACTTGGGGCTCGACACAGGGCTTGATCCCACAACCCTGAGATTATGACCTGAGCAGAAACCAAGAGTTGGATGCTTAACTGACTGCACCACCCAAGCACACCAATCTTGATTGTTCCTGTGAAAAACTAGTCAGTTCCTTTCCTCACATTTTGAGGAAGAAGGAAATACAGAGTAAAGTCCAAGGTCCAGGATCCCGAAGGGCCCTGCTATAATCCTGTTTCCTCTTGAATTGAGCTTAGTGATCATTTGGGATTTACAATTGGACTTCCCATCCTGGAACATGATATGCGTTTTTATTTATGTAAGTTTACTAGTAACTCTTTCCAGAAACTTATTTTCATGTAGTTCCCCTGCATTTCCCAACAAATTAATCCCAGATATTTTATATATATTTATACAGGATTACTACTTATATAGTAATAATTTATAGGTAAAATGCTGATTTATTCCTGCTTCTCCAACTTGAAGTTCTAAAGGTCTGAGTTCTGAGAAGTGTCCTAGAGGCTTGTGTTTTAAAGGCAAAAAGATACGCCCTTCTTCTTTTTCTAAGTGACTTTTAAACATGTGTTCCCCTTCACATGAAACAATCTGAGATGTTCTGTGTGATGAAAGAAGAATAGAGAATGGTGAGTGGAGACAAATCAGGTCCATGACTGAGTCTCAGAGCAGGTTTAGGACTCAACTGAATGCCACCGGCTGCCATAGTGATTTGGCCAATATACAGTTTTATATCTCTTATTCTTAGTCATATGTTGTTTAAATTAAGTCAGTGGAATATTAAAGGAAGCATACGGAAGAATGTTGATATATTTCAACAAGTCAGTACCTCAATAAACGTGTCTTTGACTACATGGAGTATATGAAGAGAGGAAAAGTACAAATTAAACTTTGCAATGGAATGAAACAAGTATTATTGCTAATCCAGCCATTTTTACATGATCCACAATGCCTTTTCTGCAGTTCTAAACTCCCAAACCTTTTCTAATCAAATTTCTTCCTCTATTACGTATCTGCCAAATTTACCAGATATAACCAGGCTATTTACACATTGTGTTTCTCCAACTGAGTGTGACTCTTCATGTATTCTGCTACAGATGTATATATGGCCAGATGTTGCCTCAGACCTGCTCAGGATGTTACATACTGTGTGGTATATGCACCTTACTATCCTGCTAAAATCCAAACACTTGTGGATTCCAAAATAGTTCTGGCCCTGAACGTTTTGAATGGAGGATTGGGGCCCTATGTGCAAACAGGATGCATAACATTTTTGATATTTTACATGGATAATAGTCAACATTTGTTCAGAAATGCTTTAACATAATCAAATTGCAGTAAATTAAGTAGCATGCTTAAGTTGCTAAATGAGAAAAAGAACATGCAATTTATTGTTAAAAGTTGTATTAAAGTGGCTTTCGTGAATCAATCTTCAATAATATACTTATAGAAAATCACCTTTTAACCAAAAATCATGTCTTTATCCCATATCATATAAACAGAAATAAATAACTGGAAGAACTTCCAAGGGGGCTTGCTTCCTAAAGTTGTTTAAGTCCTCCATCAAACCTGATGGTGAACCACTACAAGCATCCCCAGTCACATCCAAAATAAAGCAATAATAACATGACTAATTAATCTGGCTCTGCTGCACTACTTAGAGCTATACAATATCAATTCTTTTAAGTCAAAACATGGAAAAGGAAGAAGCCAAATTACTTATGGTGCTTTATCTACAATAGCCACAAAAAATCCAAGGAAAATACTGTTAGAATGAAAGACATCTGCATCGTCTCTGAGTAAATACTAATCAAAATCAAGACCATCTAATTGCAACAAATAAGATGAACAATGTGCAGCCTGCAGGTGGACGCTCTCCACAGTGATCATAAAAATTAACAATTCCTGGAACAAGTTTGGCAGGCAGTGGGCAGAATGACCCAAAGGGACACATAGGGCTCCTAAAACCTGCTAGGAAATTCCAAGAGGAGAGTACACCAGGTTCTGGGCATAAGAATGTTAGGAGAGCCCCAAGAACATCAGAGCCTGGGCCCTGAGGAAGACAAGACCACAGTGGGCCCTAGGACCTAACAAGATGAGAGAACGCCAGATACTGGACTCTGAAGAAGATAAGAAACTATGTAGTCTTTGGCTACCAAGGAAGATGAGAACACACTGGGCACACACCAGATCCTGGGCAGCGACTGACTACTTTGATTTCCTAAACACGGGCACCCTGGCTCACAGAAGAGGACACTGGGCAGAGGATCCTACCCATCTCACTCCTTCTCCCTGACAAAGATTCTTTGCTTACCCAAACTTTAGTCAGGCTCCCCTGAACCCTCTTCCTACAATGCCCATCCATGTACTTCCTCCTAGAACCTAGTTTTAGCAAGACTGCTAAGTCAGTTTAACAAGACTTCTCCACCTTGAAATCTGATCAAACCGCTCAACCCCAGTGTTGCCCCCAGGTGGTATCTGATCACCCTGGCCTGCCTTCAGCAACAATCTTATTAGGTTGGTTCAGCCAGAAGCCCCCAGACACTGTAATTTTCTATCAACCAACAACCCCCCCCACACACACACACTTCAATTTGCTTCTTAGCTATAAATACCACTTGATCTAGTTGTATTCACAATTGAGCCCAGGTCGATACGAGTGTCTTTTCCCCTGTGACATTTTTGTGAATAAAACCTATTTCCACTGTTTTAACTTTTGTCTAGTTCTGGTTTCGACAACCCACCCCCTCACCCATGCTTAGGGCACAACTGACCCTGCCCTTCTCCCCACAACCTGCGTGGACATTTATGCCCGGCCCTCTTCCCCTACTCTCCCCTCCCCGGGAGGGCAGAGAATCCCTCCAGCTGCACGTTCCCGGAAGGCCCTACCCACCTCCCCCCCGCCCCCGTCCCCACTTTCCTCTCAGAACTCAGGACTGATCTTAGCCCCGCCTCCGGCACACTTCCTGCCCTCCCCCTCCCCCTTCCCCCCTTCTTCCTCCCCTTAGACAAGAATCCACATTCAGCACCGGCCCCACTCACTTCCGTCTATCCTCTCACTGCCTCTTCCCGGAACTTGAGTGGACTTTAGCTCCGCCCCCCCCACTACTCGCCCATCCCTCCTCCTTCCCCGACCTTGGCTGGACGTTAGCTCCGCCCCCTGTTTCCCTCCCGCCCTGTTCCCACCCTTCCTTCCTCCACATTGGGTAGGAATAGCACTTAGCCACAACCCTCTACGCTTCCGGCCCTGACTGCTCTTCCTCCTCCGCCCAGGGACGTAATAATCCGTCCCTCCAACAACCCCCCCCAACTTTAATCAACTTCCGGCCCACCCCCTCTGCGCTCCTTCCCTTCCCAACTTCCGGTTTATCCCACGAATGGTCGCCCTCGTGGCGGAGTACAACTCTGTCCTGGCCTGCGCTGTTACTTCGAGAAGTGTTGAGGCCCCAATCCAGCTGGACCACCGAGGGTCGCCAGCGAAGGCCCTCTTCTGGACGGCCCGGGCTTCGCCTGCCATCCGAGATGGCTGGCCAAGATGGCCGCCGCCTAGGAGAGGTCGGGCGGGCACGTCGCAGGGGTGGCTGGGAGTTGTAGTCCAGGCCGACGCGCTGACGCATTTCGCCGCGGGCCGACGGTCGCCATTGTGCGCCGCGCGCTGGGTGAGTGTGGCGCGAAATCTGCTCCCGTCGGGGCTGTGCGGAACCGTCTCAGAGCCATTCTTCGGGGTGTGCAGCCTCAGTCCCTTCCCCGACATGCTCAGCAGCCGGAGGCCGGCCTTCCCTGCCGTCTTCCCGCCGCGGGGCCGGAAGGGGCGGTGTGGTCGGGGGACTCCGGGCCCAGAGGAAAGACAACTCCCTCCGGGAGTGGGGATTAAGGCGGGCAGACCCGTTCCGGGCGTGTGCGGACTGGGGAGGGGAGTGACTCCCGCTGGGTGGAAATAGGAGGAGGGTCTTCTCTGGACTAGAAGAAACCTCTCTAGGTGTCGGGGAGAAATGGAGACGACCCTTTAAGTGCGTTTTTGTAGGTTGGGGGTGGACTTGTCATTTCACGTTGGTAGGGTCGCTACTGGGCAAAGGAGGGCCCCCCCTTTGCGTAGCCCTCACACCTCTCCTACCTCCTAAATTCGACCTTCTCAGGACTGCCCACTCCCACGAGATACGTCGAGAAGGAAGGTATGGCTTCCGGGCTTCCGACGGCCTGGTTCCGTGTGAGTAGAGGCTTCTTTGAGTTTCTGAGTCTACCCCTGGATCTGGGTGTGGGGGTTGCCGGATGATAGTGGGATGCCACCTTTCCTTGAGATGACTTCAGACCGCAGAGCATTTTGGGGGGGATTGAGAGACTGGCTGGGAATGAGAGACCCTGCTGAACAGATGAACCGCAGGTTGCTTAGCTTTCCAAGGGAATGGTTAGAGTACAGGTTGGGTTCTGGGGGAATCTGATTTATTCTTTATATTGGGGGTAGACATTGATAGGTTTAAACAAGGATTAGACTCACATTTATATTTCACTAGCTACTTTGGCATCAGAACTAGAAGGGACTTGAGCTCAGTCATTAAGAAAAAACAGAGGAGGATGGATCCTTGACATGTGAAGGAAATAGAGGCAGCACAGGTAGTGGGTGGGGGATGAAGGCTTGGGTGTGATGGTTAAGCTCACGAAATTCCCTACTAGGAGGTATAGATGCTAATACCAGTATTGGAATCCCCAAGTAAATAAAAACTGGAGAAGTCTGGGGAAAGAAGAGCTCTCTCTGGCTTCACATGCCCTCCTTGCTGTGACCTGATTAGGGCCAAGCTTGGGTTTGCTCAGTTTCAGGCAATTTCGAGAACACATGAGACACCTGGAATGCTCTTGGGTCATCATGTGGACTGTGCCCTCATGTGCTGGGTCAGCCTTCCCCCTCCTGTCAGTGTAGGTGACGACAGACCGTGGCTGAACAGAAACCTGTGGGTTTTAGGAACCAGTGACCTTTGAAGATGTGACCCTGGGTTTTACTTCAGAGGAATGGGGACTGCTCGACCTCGAACAGAAGTCCCTGTACAGAGAGATGATGCTGGAGAACTACAGGAACCTGGTCTCTGTGGGTAAGGATGGTCTCCATGTCAATAAAGATCTGCGCTTTGCAGCACGAATGTGGTGCCTCTGAAGTGTGTGTCTGCTTGGGCTCAGGTTGCAGGGATGAGAGTGCAGTTGTAAAGGCCATGGAGCCTGAGGGAGGCGGCTTTAATTTGTGGGAAAAGGGCAACTTCACAAATGACTTTTGAAGCCACCTAGTCCATCCCTCAGAGGCCTTGAATGCTAGGGAGGTAGGTCTGTCAGAGATGTAGCTGACAGTAGTGGATGCACATTTAGAACAAGAACTCCATAGGATGTCAGGTCAGTGTTCCAACAGTTCAGGAGTATCACTGAAGACTGATCCCTTCCACTTCTTTGTGGTTAGTGTGGACTTTTCCATTTTTAGGTTAGTGGCTGCATGGCTGTGGCACCCAGCATCATGTTCATATTCAAGGCCAAAAGAAGGGGAGGGGGCAGCCCTCGCTAGTTCTCTTTTCGCACCTGCCATATTTAGCAAGGAGAAAAAAGCCCTGAGGTCCCCAGCTGACATATTTTTCTTAGTACTTGTTGGCCAGAACTGGGTCCCACTGCTACTTTTACTGGAAGGGGAGTCCAGGGGGGGGCAAGTAGCTGACAAAGGGAATGGTTTAGGTTCTTATCACCACGATAGACCAGAAGTCATGCCCTTGCAGGGAAGAATTCAGGGACAGCATGTGCCACAGCAGAAACGCATTTTCTCCCGAACACAGACCCCCCAAGCCCTGTCTCTTTTCCCTTGGGCAGAACATCAGCTTTCCAAGCCAGATGTGGTATCTCAGTTAGAGGAGGAGGAAGCGCTCTGGTCGGTGGAGAGAGGAATTCCTCAAGACACCTTTTCAGGTGAGAACCAGGCTCACGGGAGTCCTGGCAGGGAATGGGCTGACTGGTTAGTCAGGGAGTGGTGTCTTAGAAAAGAAGATGGACAGGGGAAAACCCCAGATGGGGTGGTATGAGTAGCTGCAGACATGCTGAATCAAACTGTTTTCCTCTGGTCTCAGAGTCAGGAGTGTACCACTTCATTGAGCATGAACTTGTTGCCAGTGGCAGGTTGGCCATAGGGGCTCCACTGTTCTTCTGTTCTTCTTTCACGTAATCACCAGTAAGTGGTGTGTCTGTCCAGACTTTTTCTTTATAGATGTTTGCATGTATGTATATGAATATGACTTGGGAGTGTTACACTGGATACAAACAGGCCTGTTTCATTCATTTTAGCAGATATAGTGTAGTCCACATTTGATTTTTTTCCTCTTGATAGTCTTTCAAGTTGTTGAAAAAAACTTTGTTGTGTTCATTTTTTTGGACTTTCAAGTTGGGTTTTTTTTGTAGGTAGGATTTGTTGAGATAGAATATCAGCATCAACCAAGATAGAAGCGAAAAATCTAGTAGCAACAGCTTGCTCTCTAAAATCCTTTAAAATAAATGCAGCTGCTCAAATACATGAGAGCTTTCCCCCTTCATTGCCAGAGATTTATAATGATCTTTTTTAAGGTTTGCAGATCTGATAGTATGTTGAGTGTAGTTCACATTTCCCTCGTGAAGTTACACATATTCTTATGTGTACCATCCACCTTTAAATTTAACTTTAGTCTCCATAAAGAAGTTTTATGATTCAAGTATTTTTCCTTTCAGATGTTTTTATTCCTATTCCTGTCATAGGAAGGTTTTATAAATACTTTCTTGTGTTTCAATTGGTGCACTTACATGGAGTTTATGTATATGGCATGGAGCGTAAGTTCTTTCAGCACATTTTCTGAAGATTTTTCCACTTACCAGAAACACCGTATTTATCATAGACTAAATTCCCATAGTCCTTATTGGGTGCAGGCCTCCATCTTGGTCCCTTCTGCTTCCTTGATCTTAGTCTGAGTAAAGACCATATTACTGTATGTATGGTAGTCTTATAACAAACTTGGATAAATGGGAGTCCTCTCATAATTGTTTAAAAAATTCTTAGCTGTTCTCAACCACGTGGTTTGCCAGATGAACACTTAGCATCAGCTTGTCAGGGATTGAGAAAATCCTGTTAGAATGATTGGACTTAGAATTCCTTGATGCAGAATTGGTCTGTCTAGTCCAGTTCTGACACAAGTATACAAGGAGATCTGCTCGCCTCACTGTGCCATGTCAGTGGCATGTCAGCACTCCTGAGTGCTGTTGAGCTTTCACCGTGGTTGCTGTTCATGTGTTCCTGTTAGTCTTCCTTTGTAGTCTCACATAGTTGATCCAGATGAGCCTGGCATGCTGCAAAATTCTGTCTTATTAGGTTCTCATTAATTTTCTCAGTACAGTCATTTTACCAGCAAGTATAAAGGAGGAGACAACTGTATTAGTATTTTTTGAACTTCTTTTGCCCCATTACATAATGACATTCATCACAGCTGGTACTTCCAAAACATGGAAGCTGAAAGGGTGAAGAGTGAATATCTGACTTAAATAGGAAAGTTTCTCAGCTTTGATTCAAGTCAGTTTTATCTGGATAAAGAAATAGTCATCTAGCCCTTTCTAATAAATGATAATCAGTAATAGCCCCAGTTTTCCTTCATAGCCTTCCAAGGTGATCATAGTGATTTTCTCCTTTGAACAGTGACCTAATACACATAGATATGACCTTGTTGTAACATGCTGTTGGCATCCAATGACCCATCAATATTCATAAATTAGGTTGGGGAGGTGGGTGGATTTCTTTTTTGTGTTCTTTCTCTTTATCAACTTTTATATCAGTGTGTGCTGACTTTGTAAAGAAAACTTTGGATGCTCTCCCCTGCTTTTGTTCTGTGTGTTCAAATTCAAGTGACATTGGAACTACATGCTTCCAACAGTATTCAGCTATGAAATCTGCACCTGGTCCCCATCTTTGGTGATGATTTTCTGTTTGCCACAACATGGACTGGCACCTCTGTGACTCTCTGCCCCCCTTTTCTGGTCTCAGTTTGATGGCTCAGCATTAGTGTTTTTGCTTTTCTATATTCAGAGCCTTTCCTTTCATTCCCTACGTTGAAAACCTCCCTTCCAACCATTAGCACAGGTCACTAAGCTCTACCTCACTTGGAAGGTCCCCAGCAACACAAGCACTTTGTATCCACCCACTGTGGTGTCTTTCCTGGTTGTTCCCCTTGATCCTGCCTTCCAAAGTCCATCCCTGTGTGGTGGCTCTGGTTGTGGCAGGTCTGTGTCTCATCCTCCCTGGAGCTCAAGTCTTGTGTTAGCAAACCTTCCAGCCTTGCACTTCTGGATGATCGGGTAGTTCCCTGAACCTAGTTGCCATGAGAGATTTTGGTTACCTATGGTTCTGCACATCTTGGGAGAATTCGTTTAACAGGTGAGAAGAGATTCCAAGGCTATGTCACAGAGCAAGATAACCATGTGCAGGGAGGTTCATCAGGACACTTTATTACAGACTGTGCCTGAGGTAATAGGTTCCAGACTCATCTCTGCTCTGTCACAAAGAGTTCTTTACATGTTGCTTTCCCTCCACTGCCTCCCCTTGTTACACCTCACAAATACCTGTTGTGGAAGTCCCCTTGGGTCCCATGTAGTACACTAAACACTTTGGTAGTGAACCGAAGACCTAACATAATCCCTGCCACTGTGAACTTCGTAGTCTAATAGATTATGGCCTCTACAAACAAGTTCCCCAGATATAACTCTGTGAACAGATAAGTAGTGGTAAGTACTGAGAAAAAAAAGAAGGTGATGTAAAGTGGGGGATAATGGGGAATTACTGCTTTAGAGGTGGTGGTTGCAGGGGGGGCACTGCAGGAGTGAAATTTTAAGCCAATTCCTAAAGAAAAAGAATTCTACAGACGTATAAGAGTGGTGGTGAACAGAGCTTCCAGGCACAGAGACAGCACTTGGGGTGACCGTGAGAATGGAACAAGCTTGGCACATTCAGGAAACAGGCACCAAATGGGCTGGGAGGAGGTAACTAAGGTACAGTGACAGGCAAGCTAGGTTTGGCAGTGCACAGGCAGTGCACAGTCCTCCTTCACTGTGAGGAGAGTTTTGATTTTTATCAGGCAGGTGTGTGATGTGGCTTTTCAAGCACATTTTAGGTGCTTATGAAGAAAGAACTATGGTAGGGCACAGATGCAAGCAGGGCAGGGAGCCGTGGTAGGTAGCATCTGTGGAAGAGGTGATGACACCTGGCCTGAGAGAGTAGCAGAGGGGTTGGGGAAAAGCCAGCACGGCCTTCTCCCACTGCATAAGTGGATTCACTGAGGCCAGGCGAGTAATGGCCAAAGGAAAGGAAGCTGCCAAGAATCCCTCAGGTGAAGGCTTCAGGGATTTCCTGTGACTATTTGTAATGTATGCGTTTACCCACATACATTCTTTTTGTATATATCAACATTAACTTTATTTTTAAGATTTTATTTATCTGACACAGAGAGAGAGGGAGAGCGTGAGGAGGAACACAAGCAGGGGGAGTGGGAGAGGGAGAAGCCGGTTTCCTGCTGAGCAGGGAGCCCGATGTGGGGCTCGATCCCGGACCCTGGGATCATGACCTGAGCCAAAGGCAGACACTTAACTGAGCCACCCAGGCACCCCAACATCTAACTTTAAAAGGAGAATATACAGGAGAAAAATTACTACTCCTGAATTTTTGGTTTTAGTCAGTGACATGAAATCTGGTAAAGCCATAAACTTTTGAAGGGTAGAAACAGAGGTTTTGTTTTACTTGGTTGAAGTAATTTTGAAGAGAGTTACGTGAATAGTACAAAGAACTCCCTTATAGCTTTCACCTAAATTCAAGTTTGTGAAACTGTCCCACGTCTTGACTGGTTATGTTAATGAAGTGTGAATGAGAAGGGACTTAGAGACATCCAAGTAGAGGTTTGTGAAGCCAGTGGAATGCACCCCTCTGGACTTCAGAAGGAGTCCCGGCGGGGCAGAAAAACTTGGGAATTATAGGTGTTTGGAATGGCATACTTTATTTACTCTAAGATGAGGCCATCATCTCCAACAGTGGTCTCTGCCATCACTGGTGTAGTGGGTGTCTCTTCCCAATACAGGGGACTGGGTTTAAGTGGAAAGCTCAGCCTTTCTGAGGCAGTTCATTCTGTGTGGCTCTCCAGTTCTCCCTGACAACAAAAATGGCAGCACAGACATTAGCTGAAATAGAAGGGACACTGAGTAATAAGCGCTTAAGACATGGCATTCATCTTTAAGAAGGCACTGATTTGTGAAGATAAGGAATGTGGACAACTATTTGATAGCATTTAGATCTTTAGCNNNCACTCTTTCCTTTGAAGAAAGTAGTGTCACATGTGTGGTTTGGGTGGAAAACTTGATATAATCTAGATGTAACCCATAGGAAAGCAATGGAGTAAAGACACTATATTGAAGGTCATGCCTATGGAACATTTAACTTTTGACTTGTCAAGGAATGAAGCAGGAGAGATGAGCCCTACAAATATGAATGTAGCAACACTCAAATTAGTGCAAGCTTTAGCAGAAAAAAAAAAAACCAGCTTCTACAAGGAGATTATTTTTTGGGAGGAAGAGAAGGAATCCTTTTCTAGAGTTCACCCTTTGTGTTGTAGCCTGAGAGGACTCACATGGGCTATAAAGCAAATGTGTAATGGATGTAGGAAATCAATTGTTTCATACAAAGATAATTCAATTCAAGAACAAGACTGAATAAAATGTGTTTAGTGAGAAAGCCTGTTCTCAGTTCACCCTTTAAGGAAAGGCTCACATGGGAGACTAACATGCAAAGACCCTGAATGGAAGAAGTTCTTTTCATGAGTTTTTTGACATGAGAACTCAAACAACGGGAAGAAAGCCCAGGAATGTGATCATAGCTGGAAATGCTTCTGGCCTGATTCACTCTGGTCTGACTTGAGAAAGCTCATACTGGAAAAAATAAAAACACAACCCAGTTGTATTTGATGTGGAAAAGTTCTCACACCAAATAATTACCTCTGAGAACTCCAAAGCCAAGGGAATGTGACTGCTGTGGATAAGATTTCATGCATAGCTCTTTTATTCAGCATCACAGCAGTCATACTGGAAAACACCTGAGAATGTGATCAGTGTTAGGAAGGCTTCAGGAGGCACAGAACCCACTGGCAAGAAGTCCTTCAGTAGGAGTCCTCATTGTATTCAGCATCAGAGGACTCATATGAGAGCAGACCCTCAATGTAATCTGTGCAGGCAAATCATCAGCCTTAGCTCCCACCTTATTTGACAGAACAGCAACAACAAAACAAAAAAACTTGCACTGGAGAGAACCCCACTGAAGACTAAAAATAATGTCCCATCCTATTTTTATACCAGATAATCATATAGAAGGCAAACTCTAAAACTTTCATCATGTAAGTGTACAAATATAGCAAAACAGATCTTGTCTTTCCAACTTGTTCTGTTACCTGACCTGAACACCTAGAACAAATATTAAACTTAACACGAGAGCAGTCTTTGTTTCCCATGTGTGTTCCCAGTTGCTAAAGACAGTGACTCAATCTCCTGCTCAGGAAACTGGTGGGTGAATGAATGGCTGAAGAAACTAAAAAACAAGAGGATGTCTTCAAAGAGGAGATTTTGAAGACAATGCCAGGCTTTGAGACAAGAGGGTGGGTAAGGGATGATAAAGGGAAATGCTGAAATACATAGTGCTATTAAGAACTCTGCAAGGCTCACATCCTGGAGAGTGGGCCAAGAGTTTAGAATCCTGAGTGACTATCATAACATGTTTGGCATAATCCAGCCTAATATTTGTGTGGTCACATACTGTGCAACCTTTATTCAAGAATACATTCTCTGTCACTTCCATATATTTGCTCTTTCGGACCCATGTAATCTTGATGCTTTTATCTGGAAACTGCTCTGCCTGGTGTCCAGATGTAATCCCTGGAGTAATTTCAAGGCCTAAAAATGCCTTTTAATTGAATAAGAAGGGAAACGGGCACCTGGCTGGCTTGGTAGGAGGAGCATGTGACTCTTGATCTTGGGGTCTTGAGTTCAAGCCCCATGCTGGGTGTAGAGATTGCTTTAAAAAAAAAAAAGAAAAAAGGAAAACAGATGAATAAGCATTTGACTCTAAAAGTCTTAAGGAAAGAGGAAAAATAAATACAGTTTAAATAAATGAATCAGAAATGGAGAAGAAAAGAACCAAGAGCTAATTTTCGGGAAGGACAAAATGCAAAACCAACTTTGATTAAATAGAGGATAAATAAAAGGCAAATTAAAAACCTACACAGGGAAACAGCAGTATACATGCATTCAGCAACACGTGTAGTTTTCATTATAATGCTTTCTACAACTATACCAAAGGATGAGCCAGGTCTATGTACTGATGTGGAAGTCTCCAAGATAATGTGTATTTTTTAAATATATATTGTTTAAGATGTATAAAGATACATAGATGCTTGTAATATCAATGTCCTTTTTTTTTTTTTTAAATACACACACAAACAAATGTGTGTGTTGGTTGTTTATCACTAAATATAGAAGCTGGTAGGCTGTAATGGCCTCCTGAGAAGGAAACTGGGTGGGAGGGTAACTTTCCATTTTAAGAAGTGTTGTCCATAACCATGGTGATAAAATGGAAACCACTATCTCCTTTCCTCTGTGTTATCACTCCCTGACACAGTACAGGTGTCCAGTAATTACTTGTTGAGTGTAGGAATGAACAAACAAAACGGAAAGATTTCTGGAAAAGTGTAAGGTTGCCAAAATTGGTCACAGGAAAAATACTAAAGTTAACTTTTTTAGAACAAAGTGGCCAGCTCCCTATTACTGACTTGGGCAGTGAATATTTTCCAACTTCTTGTTAAAAGACAATTCCCATGGAACATGAACAGTTCAATGACAGAACAGGCTGGAATGTTGACAGATTCTGCAAAGTATACATAGCATTGTTCTCACTATAGCACAAAATAAGAAAAACATTAAAAAGGAAATATTTGTAACTCAGCAATTAACCACTTTAAAAAAAATAATTCTCTGAAATTGTTTTTACAAATTCATCAATGTGACAAATTATAAAACGAAAGAGAGTAATGGCTTTGGCTTATACCATGAGTAGCCAATTTAACACAGAAAATATTTTAATAGGTTTTTGAAATGGGATCTAAGAATAAATTATTTATGAAATGATTAGGAATTGTTAAGGAATAAAGTATTAAGGAATTTCTATTTGAAAAAATTGTAAGTGGGATACAGAATAAGAAGAAATGACTGTGTGTTTTTTTTTTTTTTAATGATTAGTTTCAGATATAGAGTGCAGTGACTGCTTTTTGAGGACTTAAAAAGGCTAGAAGTTTATGAAGTCCCTTTCTTAAGTCCTACCATCATTCCAGCCAGCAGCCTCTAGAGAAGTGTTGATGGAGCCATTCTACCAGTGGAAGCAGAAATCCAAGTCTCTGACATGGCTGGTCTGGGAAGAAGAAGGAGTGTAAAACAGGTGTCTTCTTACCTGGTGGCCTTCACTCCCATCCTGCTCAGGCTCTCAAGTAGAAGGGAACTTTGTAGCGACAGCAATCCTCCCATGATAATTTGCCAGTGGGACACAATTAAAATGCTAGTGAGATTCCCTATAATTTGACAGAAATATGGGAAAATCCAGACAGCTAAAACACTCAAATTGCGCTTTGAAGCTGTGTTGAGTCAATAAATACTGCCTGAGCGCCTGGCAAAATGCCATGTACTGTTACAGGGGTGGGTCACAGTGTTGAGCAGGGTAGAAGGCCTCTCTCATTGGCCTGAATTTATTCCAGAGCAGCCACTAGCATGTGGCTGATTACATTTAAACAGACTAAAGCGAACTTCAGCAGTTCAGTTCCTTAGTCACATTGGCCATCTTTCAGATGGTCACTGGTCACCTGCAGTTAGAGACTACTATGTTGGACAGTGTATCTAGAACATTTCCTTAAACAAAGAGAGCTCCATTGGGCAGTGCTGTAGAGAAGGTAGAGCGTGATAATGAAGCAGATACTTTGAAATGGCAGTCAGTGCCCTGAAGAAAAATGAAACAATGGAATATGTTAGAGGGGAGTGACGTGGGTGGGCAATACTGGTTCAAAATTGGGCAGGAAGACAGTTCTGAGGAGGTGATAATTGAGTTGAGAACTGGAAGGGGTACCAGGTGAAGATGTTAGGAAAGACTATGAGGCAGGGTTGAGGGGAGTACAAATACCTACAGACAAGACACACTTTAGCACATTTGAGGAAAAGTAAGATAGTGGCTGTGAGAAGCACCTTTTGGTGTAAAGGGCATAAAAGAACAGGGTTTGGATCCCAGCTGCTATGTTCCTCATTGTGGCCTGGGCAGGGCTCCTAGGCTCTCCCAGCATGGATTTCTTTTGTGTGAAGGATGGATGCTGTTGCTCAGTGGGACTATGGTATGTAAAGCCTAGGTCTTGGGGGCCTTCATGTAACAGTAACTACTGTTATTCAAAGACTTTGATGTAAACATGGTCATCACCTTTGGCAGATCCTCCTCTGGGCCTAGCTTTAGGGTTTCCAAATGCACAAGACCCAGTTGACATCCTCAGCAGTCTAGTGGGGTAAACAAACTTAGGTGATTTCATGGGATGCCCAGCAGAGCTGAAGAGTGAGTGGGGAGGGGAGGAAAAAGGGTGAAGAGCTGGGGGCATTCTGGACAGGGAGGAAAAGGAACGGGAATGTACACAGGGATGAGGGGAGCTGAGATAAGCACTCTTCCTGACCCTGGTCCCCAACAAGATCGTGAAAAATCACTATTATTAGTTACTGTTAAATTTGTGGACTGGTAGTCTTAGTGTACCTGGTTAGTCATGAACTCTTGAGCACTGAGGGAGAGATGGCTTACCCTGGAAGGGAAGCAGCAGAGACAGCATGAAAGAAGAAAACTAAGAGGAGGAAGAAAACAGCAGCTCCCATCAGCCTTTCCTACATACTATACCTAATCACTTGTGTACCTAATCAATTAAAAAGAGGAAACTAAATCCCAGAAAGATTAAGCACCTTGCCCAAAGGCTTGGAGAATTTGTATAACAACCTACTAAATAGATAGTTGCAAGTGAGGGGACTAAATTGCTCAAATCCCCACCCAGACCATTCAGTTGGTGGACTGAAAACCAGTACTTGGAGCTACAGTTGACAGAGATTATTTTGTGTAGCCCCACTCAGATGAGTGGGTCAGTCAGTCCCAGCTGTGCCCCAGCGAGTTGAGGATCCAGTTCCAACTCTGCCAGTTGGTAAACTTAAGGGGTTTCACTTTCTTTGTGAAGTGGGGTGAATACTTCTGGCACAGACAGTGGTTGGGGGATGGTCCAAAGGATAAGAGACTTAGAGGACTGCAGTGCCTAGAATGACACTTACCCACCGGCTTCTAGGCTTGTGACCCATCTCATTTACTGCATAGCACCCACTAGGTGCTTTAGGATTACCCTACAGAATGTGTGTTGTCCTGAAGGGCTGCTACAGCAGGGAGAGTCAGGCTGCAGATCCACTGAGCTCTCAGCACAACAAGGATCAGCAGAGTTCCCAACATCCAAACCTACAGAGGCTCTAAAACTTAAAACGGTAAGAGTTAACATTTTTGAATGAGCATTCAGTTCAAGATTCTGAGAAACTGCCCTGGTGCCCCCAAGGATAAGAGGAGGAACAAAATCCATGATCAGAATTAACGGAGAAATAAGGGGGATGGAGTGGAATGAAAAGAACCTACAGTTAATTTTCTTAAGAGATAAAGTACTAAATAATCCCTGTGATTAACCAAGGAGTAAAAAACAAGTTTTAGAAATTAGAAAGTTGGGAAGCTTGTGGAGAATGAAGATTTTTTTTTTAAGCGTAATGCATGATTATTGCTCAAAATGGTACCTGTGGCTCAGCAAGGAGCCGCTAGGGAGCGCTACCTCCCCTCGCGCCCCAGTAGCCCATATCGGGCACTTTTGAGGTCAAGGGCTGCTGGGAATCCCTGGCTTCCTGAGTTACTCTGACGGAAATTTCAAGCTCCAAGAGCTCTGATTGAAAGGGAATACATGAACTTTGCTTTCAAATCAAGAATTTGCCGGGGGTGGGAGGAATGAACTCTCAGAAGTCCTAAGGAACAGGAAGGGCACATACAAACGAGTCGGGAAGGGAAGCCCCCAAATGAAATTAATAACAAAAGTTTAGGGGAAGAGGTCGGAAATGGGAGATCAACGCTGTAGTTGCTTTTATCAAGGAAAAAAAACACTTTAAACCTAGGAAAGGAGTGTGGCTGTGGCCAAGATAAAAAGCGCGGCCCAGGACGTGTTTTGCAACCCCAAGCGCCCAAGGCCCGTCCGGGGCGGCGGGCGCGGCCCCACCCATCGCGGGCGACTCCTGACCCCGAGCTGACTCACTTCTCGGATAGCGCGCCAGCAATTTCCAGCACCGGTTAGGTTTGTGAAACCGGTAAACCGAGGAAACCACAGACGAACCAAGGTTTGTAATCAGGAAATCTGGAGGGGGAAAAGAAAACCCTACGGGAACAGGGGAAGGATTTCGAATCTGGGGCACGAAGACGGATTAGGAATCCGGGTGACTCGCTGCCTTAGGGGGAAGCGACCGCGCTCTCCCCCGCCCCGCACGCCCAAAGGGAAAAAACTTGCAGATCAGCAAGATGGGTGTGGAAGTTCCAGCTGCGCCCGCGTCGCCCCAGAGCGCGTCCGCCGTCTCGGGGTATCGGGGGAGGGAACGAGAGCGGAAGAGGCCTCATCCCCGGGCCCAGTAACTAGCCAAGGGGCCGCCGTCCGGGCAGGGCCTGGGTCAGACCCAGAGCCTCAACATGGCGACACCGGAAGTCTCCGCCGTGGAGGCTCCTGGGAGTTGTAGTGCGCCGGTTTCAGGGCGTGAAGCACTCTGGGCCGGGTCGGAAGTTGCGGCTGGCGCTCTTCCGGACTCGGGGATCGGGGCGTGACTGTGGCGATTTGGGCGGTGTCGCCCTTTTTCCTCGGGGAAAGGGGGACGGAGGCTTGCTTCAGTTTCCCGAAGGCGAGCGGAAACGTGTGCTTGTGGCTGCGGCCTCCGCCCGAGCCGCTTCCTCGGCAACGCGGCACTCTGGAAGCCCAGCCTCCGAGCGCCGCTTAAAAATATGCGTGCCTGCAGATTTAATCTGCAGGTGCTCGGAAGGATGGGCACGGAGGAAAAAACAAAACAAAGCTGGCGCGACTTAGGCAGGCAGCCGCTGTTCTTCATGTCTTTACGAGGTTTTTTTTGTTTTTGTCTTTGTTCTTTTTAATAACACAGCTGCAGTGACTCCACACCAGTAATTTCCTGCTCCGCTTTTTTGCTTCACGTGGTAGGCCTTTTCCTGCGTTGTAATAATCACACTAAAATCAATGTTATTTTTAATGCTTACATGTAAATCTTTTACAATTTTCTTGAGCCGTGTTTTAACACTGCCTGTTCTCCAGTTTTGCTCCATCCTATACCATTGCTCAGCAATGTGTCGTGGAAAAAGACCACCGAAATGAGGTTAGGCTGTCTCCTAGGAACCCACGGCAGCAAGGGAGGCAAGGGCCGGAAAGAGGTACAGCGAAAAAAGTTAGGCTCTCACTGGAGGTTATTGACTTGCGGGGTAAAAAAGAGAAACTGGCAGTCGTTAAACAAGTTCTCATGGTCTGGGCTTGTTGCCACGGGTTTCAGTGTCAAGAGTTCTACCGTTATATGTGGTCTGGCCTTTGTCTCCGAATAGTCGTTCCCTTGGTGTCTTTACATCTGTGTTCCTCTTCAGAAAGCTCCCTGACCACAAGTAGATTAATCTGGTGAAAGTCCCCCGGCACTCCCCTGGGCATTTGTGGCTAAGGCTTTGAGTTCATGCTGTAAGTTCCTTACAGGTAGAGCTGTGCTAATCATGTATATTCTAAACAGCAAGGGTGAGAGGGTACATTTGTTCTTGATATCAGCCCTGCCATTTGTGTTTATAAAACAACATAAATCTAATTGAAGTAAACTATAATCCATGGTTACGTTTCTTCTGTTTACTTTTTTAAGATTTTAAGTCATTAATTAGCATTTCTTCTTGGAGTTGCAGAGAGCTTTCTTATTTCCTGTTGATTTGTGTGTCCTCCTTAGCATTTTGGGACCATGCCAGAGTTGTGTTCAGCAGATGCTCTTGTGAACTCTATGCCAAGACACAGAGCCCCTGACTTTCCCAGTCATCTTTTTGGCCCCCATGGAGGCAGGATCAGGTTCTATTCCCTGTGCGTGGCTGCAGACCTATACAGCATGATAGGTCTCTTCTCTTTTTTCTTTTTTTTTTTTTTTTTTAAGATTTTATTTATTTATTTGACAGAGAGACAGCCAGCAAGAGAGGGAACACAAGCAGGGGGAGTGGGAAGAGGGAGAAGCAGGCTCCCACGGAGGAGCCTGATGCGGGACTCGATCCCAGAACGCCAGGATCACGCCCTGAGCCGAAGGCAGACGCTTAACGACTGCACTACCCAGGTGCCCCAAGAGGTCTCTTCTTATTCCTCCTTGCCTTTTGCCTTTTTTCCCCCTCTGTACTGAAATATAATTTATATACTATAAAGTTCACCTTTTGAGAGTGTACAGTTCACTGGTTTTTATTATATTCACAAGGTTGTGTAGGCATCACTGCAATCTAATTGCAGAACATTTTCATCACCCTCCAGAATAAAACTTCATTTTTACTAGCCAACACCCCCCAGTTGCCTCAATTCCCCATCTCCTGGGAATCACTAATCTACTTTGTGTCTATATTGGTCTCTTTTGGACATTTCATGTAAATGGAATCATACCATAGATAGCCTTTGGTGTTTAACTTCTTTCACTCAGCATGTTGTCAAGGTTTCGCCATACCGTAGCATGTGTCAGTATGTCATTCCTTTTTACTGCCAAATAATATTCCATTGTGTGGGTAGACCACATTTTGTTTATCCACCCTTCATTTGATGGACATTTTGAGTTGTTTCTCTTTTTGGCTCTTATGAATAATTTTGCTATGAACATTCCAGTACCAGTGTTGGTGTTGACATCTATATTCATTTCTCTGGGATGTATACCTAGGAGAATTCCTGGGTCGTAATATAAGTCTATGTTTAACTTTTTGAGGAGCTGCCAGTCTGTTTTGCAAAATGGTGCAGCATTTTATATTCCCACCAACAGCAGTTTCTCAACATCACCAACAGTTGTTACCATCCATCTTTGATAATGTCGTATCATCTCACAGTGTTTTTGACCATCTGGCAAGTAATATTGACCATGTTCATGTGCTTTGTTGGCCATTTGCCTGGCTGTGCTTTTTTAACTTACAGAGTATCCTACAGCTCAGTTGGACCCTCAATTGGATCCTTTTCCTGCTGGGAATCCCCTGATGAAGATCGAAGTCGTTGAAGTCCTCACACTGAACCAAGAGGTAGCACGTCCCCGAAACGCCCAGATCCGGGCCCTCTATGCTGAAGATGAGGCCCTGAGCCCAGATGTGCTCGGGGGGCCCACTCAACAGCTAGGCAAGCATCCAGCTGACCCTGAGGCTGCGCGCCAGAGGTTCCGGGGCTTTTGCTTTGAGGAGGTGGCAGGGCCCCGAGAGGCCCTGGCGCGGCTGCGTGAGCTGTGCCGCCAGTGGCTGCAGCCCGAGGTGCACTCCAAGGAGCAGATGCTGGAGCTGCTGGTGCTGGAGCAGTTCCTGGGTGCCCTGCCCAGGAAGCTCCGGATGTGGGTGGAGTCGCAGCACCCAGAGGACTGCCAGGAGGCAGTGTCCCTGGTGGAGGATGTAACCTGGATATCTGAGGAGGAAAGTAAGTGCAGTGGAGGGATGGAGAGAGATACTCCTGTGGGGGCATCTTGGAGGACTGGGGGGGGGGGAAGAACTCAGGCTTCCTGGGAGAGGTTGGGGAAGGGTCACACTTTCCATTTAGGCCAAGGGTATCTGCCTCCCAAACATGTTCCTGAGTCAGAGTTTTAGATGCTTCGTTGCTGAAGCACCTACCATTGTCTCTAGGTCAAGGGTTCTGAGAATGGCCTTATCCTTGGACCTATGGAAATGGAAAGTCTCAGGCTGCACCTCACAGCCACTGAAACCTTTGGGTAGAGCCTGGGACTACACTCTTTAAGCAGCCCTCCCCAGGCTTCTGAGAGAAGTTTACAGTTAAATCCTTCATTTTCATCCTTTTGGGATCCCTGCTGCACTACAAGCTAATAGAAAACATGATTTTAGTCACTTAGGCATATTCCCAGAATGCATTCTTTTTTTTTTAAGATTTTATTTTTTTAGGTAATTTCTACATCCAACGTAGGGTTCAAACTTAAAACCCCAAGATCAAGAGTCACATGCTCTCCCAACTGAGCCAACCAGGCGACCCTCCCAGAGTGCCTTCCAATGTCATGCACTCGGTGGGGGTTGTGGATAAAGTGGTGACCAAGACAGATAGGACTCAGACTCATGAGCTCAACAAGCCTT
>NW_024424341.1:42909144-43001644 GCF_017311325.1 Ursus maritimus
GCAGGAATGATGGGAATTTGACAAACAAATATGCCTGTGACTAATGGTGGGGTTGAGAAGAACTCAAGGGTGCTGGCAAGGGCTCCTGGAGGCAAGTTGCTGTAGCCAACACCTGGTGTGAAGTGGAACTCAGAAGTGGGCAGGAAGGGGGTGCCTGGGTGGCTCAGTTGGTTAGGTGGCTGACTCTTGATTTCGGCTCAGGTCATGAGATGAGCCCCAAGGCAGGCTCCACACTCAGCAGGGAGTCTGCTTCTCTCCCTCTCCAGTTCCCCTCTACCCCTCCCCCAATTATGCAAGCTCACTCTCTCTCTTGCAAATAAATCTTAGGAAAAAAAAAAAAGTGGGCAGGAAGGATGTGTCAAGCAGGGGAGCATCACCTGTGAAGGCCCAAAATGGGAGCAGTAACAATATAGTCCAAAATCAGAGAGAAATTGGGTAGGTCTTTAGTAGAAGGGAGCAGGGGCAGGGCTGGCAGGGCCCTTGAAGAGATTTTCATGTTGTCCTAAAGCAATGAGAAGTGTTATTCTAAAGCGGTGGGAACCAATCCATGAGCTCTCCCCAGAGACATGTGGTGTGGTCTTATTGAGCTTTAAAGATTTACCAGGTTGCAGCTTGCTCTGGATGGTGGACAGAGAACAAGGTCAAAAGGAGAAGCAAATTGGCCACCCAGAGCTGTCACCATGCCCTCCATGACACGTGGTGGCTAGGGCAGGAGTGACAGTGGTGGGGAGCTGAGATGGGAGTGTATGTGTAGAGTGCATGTGGGGGTGAGATTGCATGAAACTTGATTTCTGTCAGGCTGAGTTCCATGGAACACAGACACTGCTTCCATGCTCACCCGAATATGTAACTTCACACAGTGAAAGTGACTTTTCAGATGCCATTGATTACATTGAGGGTCTTGAGACGGGGAGATTATCCTGGATTATTTGGGTGGGCCCAAATGTAATCACAAGGGTACCTACAAAGAGGCAGTCGTGAACATTAGGGGTGGAGAAGACATGTGACCCCCGAAGCGGGGTGACACAAGGAAGGGCCAGAAGCCAAGTATTTTAGGTAGTCTCCAGAAACTGGAAAAAGTGAGGAATCTATTTTCCCCCAGAGCCTCCAAAGGTAAGGTAGCCCTGCCAACACCTTGATTTTAGCTCAGTAAGGCTGGTGTCACACTTCTGATCTCTGTAATCATAAGAAAGCAAATTTGCATTATTTTTAGCCACTGTTGTGGCCATTTGTTAAGCAGCAATAGGAAACTGATAGAGATGCCAAGAAGACAGTTGTAGAGCTCATGAGATGAAAGCCAGTCTATTACATTTCACCCCTTGGGTGTGGATGAAATCAGTTAATATCACAGAGGACAGTGGGAAGAGGCCTTCCAGGGAACTGAGAATCCTGCATTTGTGATCAGCAAGTTAGCTGGGACTCTCAGTTTTGACTGGCAAGAGAGGAGAATTTACTGAAAAAGTCCCAGGGCGATCTACTAGCTTCAGACATGGCTGGACCCAGGGGTTCTAGTATCCTCAGGACTCATCTTCTCTCCTCTATCCTACTTCTCCTGGCCTCTGTCAGCTTCACTCACAGGCAAGCTACCTCCATGTGGGAGCTCTCCGCACAGAATTTGTCTTCCTAAGTGTTCCAACAAAAGCCTCTTTGGCTCTGATTGTCTAGCTGGGGGCCCTGTATTCATCCAATTATTATGGCCAGAAGGAAGTGGCAGCCTGGTGGGCCAGCCTGGGTCACTTCATATGTTCCCTTGATAGTGGGGGTGGACTCATCATTATAGAAGCCCATGGACCAGCTGGGGACAGATGAGTCAGGCATGAAGGAGCTGTGGTTGAAAGGGGGCCTAAGACCAGGTAGAGCTGTTTTCTAAGGTGGAGGAAACTTGATAAAATTCTCATTAAGATGGGTGTGTGTTACGAGAATAGGTCCAGTCCTGGGAGTCAGGGGAAGTCCCAACCTCCATGGAAAAAAGGGAAAGAGGAAGAGGGTGGAGTACTTGGAGGCCAGAAATGGGGTCTTTGCTTCTGAGGACAGGTGTGAGGCCAGCTGCTGAGGTGAATGGGGAGATGAATCAGCTGCCTTAGAGGAGGGACTGGGTCCAGAACAGTTCCTGGAGAGGGAGTGAGTGAGATCAGGGGTCTTGGCAGTGGGGACACCAGTGCTCTATAGTCACATGGGGTGACACATCCTGAACTATCCAGGTGTAGGGATTTGGGCATGGGCTATGAAGAGGAGCCAGAGTGGGGACCTGAGCTGGCGAGAAGAAGGGTGGGCACAGATGCCCTCACAGCAGCAACAGCAGGATACGATGTGTGTGCTGGCCCATTGGGTCCCAGAGAGAGACATGGCTGTTGTTGCCCCGTCCTGGAAGTAGCACTATACCTGGCTGATCACCTGGGCTGATGTCTCCTCTCAGCATTGCCTGCCCAGGACCCCATCTGCTCTCTCCAGACCACAGCTCCTCAGGAAGAAAAAGGGGAGAACATGACTACCTGGCCAGCGAAGGCACCACCTGAGGTGAGTGGGGAGTGCCACCCTTTCCTTCTCTAGTCAAAGCATCCCCTGTGAGATGACCTCCCCTTCCCCCCACCTCCCACTGGCCAGGTCTTTCAGAATTTCTGAGCGTGAAGGGCTGGACTGCCTTGCTGTCACCATGGAGACCAAGAAAGGGCACAGTGACTGAAGTCAAGAAATTTAGGAGGCAAAAGGCAGGGGCCAAGTGTTTATAGATGCTTGGGAGCCCCAGGCAGAGCCATGCAGACCATGTCTGGATCTGCGTGAGAACAAGAGAGCCCTTGTCTTTCAGAAATGCATATTTATGTGTTTATGACAGAAAAAATGTCTGGGATTTGCTTAAAAAATATCCCAGAGCCAGGGCATAGATGAAACAGCACTGTCCCTGTCTTGCTAACTATTGAGGCCCAGAGTGCGACTGAGTGGTGTATGTGGCATTGGTCAGGACTCTTTATGCTGCAAGTGGCTCACAACTGGTTCAAGCATAAGATGAATTTATTGGCTCTCACATAATGAGTGGTCTGGGGTAGGCTTCAGGCAAGGCTGTCTTCAGGGGCTTCCAGGTGATGAGAGAGAGGAATGTCTGTCTAGTCCTGGTCTAATTGTTCTGCTTTCTCCCATTCCTTCTCAAGCAGGCTCTGCTCCTTATGGGCAAAAGACCTCCCAGATCCAGGCACAGTGCCATGGGGAGGCCTCTTCCTGCTAGAGTTCTGGCCAGCTACCCAGAAAGAACTGATCTTGGTGCAGCCTCTGACTACCCCAGCCCCAAGCAGCCCCAGTCCACAAAGGCAGGGGCTGGTTCCACCACATGTGGAGGGACTATTCCCAGAAGAAGGGGGTGTGCCTAGTCGGGGGGCTTGTCTCAGGGGCAGTCTCCTGTGGGAAGTTGCGGGGAAAGGGTGAGCTGCACATCGGGTTGGGTAGAGTGGAGGCAGTTTGCTTATGGCACCTGTAGCTCTTAGCAAAGCAAGGACTTTGTCTCCAGCCTGGGCCCCACTCTGATTTTGTGAGAAGGGACCCACTGGGCCTCTTAAGGCCTAAGTCAGTGTTTCTTAGCAAGGGGTGTCCTCAGCACAGCAGACTCTGTTAGGAGGCCCCAGTCGTCCTTCCTTTTGTCCCTGTCAGTGGCCCTCCTGCTGATCAGACACAGAATGTGGCATTGCAGGAACCAGTGACCTTCCTGGATGTGGCCGTGGACTTCAGCAAGGAAGAGTGGGGGCTGCTGGACACAATGCAGAGGACCGAGTACCATGACGTGATGTTGGAAACCTTTGGACACCTGGTCTCTGTGGGTAAGGCTGTGCCCATGCTGGCCACTCCATCTTTCCAGGACTGGGAGCACCAAGGCCCTTAGTTGGGGCTCTTGCCTTCTCTGGGCCTAGTGTGAGAACTGGGCATGCCCTCGAGAATTCCTTGCACCATCCATGCCTTCAGCTGGCCCTGTGGACCTGGAGGGGTAGGCATTATGTGGACAGCAGCAGCCTCAGGTCCAGTGAAGGACTGACTTGCTGCCTACCTTCAAGGCGTAAGAGGGGTCGGAGAGCCAGGAGAGTACTCCCAGTTTTAGCCCCGTCCCCGACTGCTCATGTTCCTCTCTTTGCTGCTTCACTACTTTTCATAGTTCCCCCAGGTCATATGATTGTACTTGAAAAAAAAAAACAAAAAACACAAACAGGTTTTGAACACTTGGTTATGTCATACTTTCAGCTCATTTTTAGCACTTTATCTAAACCTTCTGGGTTCTTTCAGGGTGGGAGACTACACTGGAAAGTAAAGAGTTAACTTCAAAGTCTGACATTCCTGAGAAAGAACTAGCCCATGACCTGAAAATCGAAGAAATCTCAAGGGATGACACCTGTTCCCCTAGGTCAAGAGATGTCTCACAGGGTGAGGCCCAGGAAGTCTTGGACACAGCACTGAAGCAGGTGGGGCCAACTCAGGAAGAAACCCTCCCTCAGAAAAGCCCCCCATCCCAGGCAAACACTGGCCTTGTCACAAGCCATATTTCACTCCAGAAAACTCTCCCTAGAAAACGCTTGCGCAAGCGTGGCTCGCGGGTTAAGAAGGTGACACGTAGTCCATGTGTAAAAATTCATCAGAAGGGCCACAAAGGGGAAAAAGCCAGAGAAAATAGTGGTTGTGGGAGAGCCTTCAGCCGGAGTGCTCAGCAGATCACATTCACAAGAATCCACAAAGGGAGCCAAGTCTGCCGATGCAGCGAATGTGGCAAAACTTTCCGGAACCCAAGATACTTCTCTGTACATAAAAAAATCCACACAGGAGAGAAGCCATATGTGTGTCAGGACTGTGGGAAGGCATTTGTTCAGAGCTCCTCCCTCACACAGCATCAGAGAGTCCACACTGGAGAGAGGCCATTTGAGTGTCATGAGTGTGGACGGGCCTTCAATGACCGCTCAGCCATCTCCCAGCACCTGCGGACTCACACCGGAGCCAAGCCCTACCAGTGTCAGGCCTGCGGAAAAGCATTCCGCCAGAGCTCCCATCTCATCAGGCACCAGAGAACACACACTGGGGAGCGCCCCTACACGTGCAACAAATGTGGAAAGGCCTTCACCCAGAGCTCCCACCTCATTGGGCATCAGAAGACACACAGTGGGGTGAAATGCAAAAAGAAACCGCCTACCTCACAGTCCTCCAGCTGAGCTGGTTGAAGAGCCTTTTCAGCCTGATCCTGCAGCATAACACGAACAGGCCTGGTTGCCATTCAGAACTGAAAGTGAAAAGCAGCATTGAGTGATGATGTTCTCAAGACCAAAGGACAACCAGGGAGACCACCCTGCACGGGAGTAAATAAGAAAGCTGGTGGGGAGTTGTTGCTAATGAATATAGGTTGGAAAAACATTTAATTTTTCACTCACTTGATTTGCTGTTATAATTTGCTCATTTGGTCATTAAAAATGATACTAGTGATGGGGCGCCTGGGTGGCACAGCGGTTAAGCGTCTGCCTTCAGCTCAGGGCATGATCCCGGCATTATGGGATCGAGCCCCACGTCAGGCTCCTCTGCTATGAGCCTGCTTCTTCCTCTCCCACTCCCCCTGCTTGTGTTCCCTCTCTCGCTGGCTGTCTCTATCTCTGTCTAATAAATAAAAATCTTTTAAAAAATAAAATAAAAATGATACTAGTGAAACCTGAAAATGCTTATAATGTAAGTTTAAAAAGCCAGGTACCAAAAAGTGCACTGATACTATATTTGTGGTAAAGTATTTATGCATATGGACAAGGACTAAAAGAACAAGGATAAATAAACTATTTCTGTGATAGAATCTGTGTGTTTTTCCCATCTATTAAATATCTTTTCATTAGTAATTTGATATTTAAAGTAAGCAGCATTAAAACAGATTGTTAGACCAGTTCTAGAAGACTCTGTGCAAAGCTGCAGTCCCTCCAGCCCAAGATTCCAAATGAGTTAGGATGAGTGGGTCATTCTGATCCTAGAACATCATCAACATGCAGGGAATGTTAGGTTCAGGGAATGGGAATCTTGAACAACTACTGGAGGCCTAGAGGGAAGGAAACCCCAGGCCAGCGTGGGAACCTCCTGGGAATGTTCATTCACTTCACATTTCCACTTTTCCCACAGGACTCCTTCAAGGGAAGGAACTACCCTGGCTGGATGCTCATCACCAAGTTAAGCAACAGGAAACTGGCAGCATTAGGGCATGTGTTTGATGCCCACATTTCACGTTTTACATGAAAGGACAGATTAAAATAATTTCTCCAGGTCACATAACCTGCAACCTGCAGCCCATCCCACCCCTTGCTCCACAACTCCACCTCTGCTCTCTTGAGTTGTGCATAATATTTCAAAACATGTTTAAAATTCTGGGTCAGATATTGAACTTATGCTCATCAGACATTGGTTGAATGCTGCTGGGCATGCCTCTTAAGAGCCCTTGGGCTTTCGCTGACAAGGGTGAGGCACAGTCATGCCTTCTGTAGAGTGTCTTGTTCCTTTCTCTATAGGAATGAATAGCCCCTGCAGACAGACTAGAGGAGCCAGGAGGCCAAGTGCCTGGAGAATGGTGATGGCACACCAGCTGTCCTGTTGCCCTTCCTGCATCAGGCACTGGGCTCAGGGCTGCTATATCACATTTAAACATATTCACATGTCAGCTTCTTTGAGATTAAACATTAGGGGCTGAAGAACTTACCAGGGCCTGCTACCCTCCCACTACACAGTTGGAGATCTTTCCAAGGGAGACAGAGCAGTTTTCAATGGAGAACATCAGCAGTTCCTTTTATAAGTCCCGAAGATGTAGGGATGTCTCTTTACCTCGGGAGTGGCCTTACCATGATGCCCAGTGCCCACTGGTGAAGGCCATAACCATGTCCTCAAACAAGGCCAGTTCATTCTGAAATGTCATATACTGATTTGTTGCCAGAAGATGGTCTCTGAAGGAGGTGATCTGACTGCTTTCACATCTGTGGTGGTTTCCAATATGGCCACCAATGCTTTGACTTTCCTCTATTCCTAGAATCTTGCTGAGCTTCTGACTGCTTCCATCCATAGGGTCGGCAGAAGTCACACAGTGTAACTTCCATGAGATGAGGCCATTAATGATGCTGCGTTTTCTGTTTCCTCAGGGAAATGAGAAGCAGTGTTGTCAGCTGAAACTGTGGCAAGGCTACGTGATGCTGGGTGGTGAATGAGGAGAGGAGAAATCATCCCCTCAGAGGGGGTGAACGGATAAGCCCCCTCAGGGGGGCTTACCTAGCAGCTCATCCAAGGCCCCTGAAGTTTGGGGTCACTTACTAAAAGTGACCAAATTTGAAATCCAGTTGACTGCTTTAGAAGGCCAGAGAAATTCATCTCTGAAGTGAATGGAAGAGTTCCACTTTGCTTGAAGTAGGATGAGATGATGCAGGATTTGAATATATGAAGGTGGTGGTTCCCCATCTTTTCCACGCACACATTAATTCATAGCAGCAGCACCCACCATTACATTCACAAGTTTGCCATCAGGGCTCATTGTGCCTGAATCTCCTGGGGGATCATGGGAGGCAGATTGATGGCCCCACAGATGTCTACTGCTAATCCCCAGAACCTGTGAAAATGGTGCTTCACATGGCCACAGGAACTTTGCAGATGTGATCAATTATGTTAGGATTTTGAATCAGGGAGATCATCCTAGATTATCCCCATGGGCCTAGTGTCATCACAAGGGTGGTTATGAGAGGGAGACAGGAGGGTCTGAGTAAGAGAGGAATATATGATGACAAAAGCAGGGGTTGGAGTGATGCAAAGCCATAAGCCAAGGAATGTGAGTGGCTTTTAGAGGCTGGTAAAGGCAAGGAAATGTCCTCATTTCCTAGAGCCTTCAGAATGAACACAGTCCTGGAGACACCTTGATTTCAGCCCAGTGATGGACTTCTGACCTCCAGGATGGTAAAATAACAAATCTGTATTGTTCAAGCCACTAACTTTGTGGTATTTTGTTTCTGCACTGATAGCAAACTAAAGCACGGAGTGTATGAGATTTGCAAGTTTCTACCAGTGGGTGCTGATCTGTGCCCTAAGGGATGGTATATCTCAATGGGAAACACTGCATCTGTGGGAGGGAATGGGGGCAGACACTTTTTGCCTAAGGCTGGCAACCTGAAGGGAACTAGTGGTTTGGTCTAGTGGAATGACTCTCAGTTCTCACAGACTGGTTAGGTAGGAAAAGTTTAACCGTTGGAATGAGTAGGATGCTCAGACCTTTTTGTGAGCTTGGGACAAGGACTGTTGTCTGCTAGAAAAGGGTGCAAATGTAACGTCTGGGAGAGAGGCAGCTGCACTTGCAGAAATGGATGCAGTAGAATTATGAGTCATCTGAAGGCTGGCGAAAATGATCCAGTTCACAAGCTGAGACCTGGCTTTCCTCAGAGCATCGGATCACAGAACACAGAAACAACCACCCTTACTACTCTTCAGAGCTGGCATTTAATGACAGCCATCAGAGCCCCTGCTTGGTTTCAGTATCTTCTTAGTGCCCACAATAACCTTGCCAGGTTGGCAGTATTCTTCCTGATTCGTGGGTGAACAGAAGGAAACTCAGCAAGTTGTCCAAAGGGACAGAAGTAGAAGTGGCAGAGCTAGATCCACACGCTTTTGGTCACTTGCTCAACAAGCAGTCCTTGAATGCCTGGAGAAAATAATTCAAAGGCCATGTGAGACTGTTTCACCTGCCCCCAGGGGCTTCGATTATACTTAAAAAAATATGGCCAATGGAAGCTCATAAACGAGGGGCACCTGGGTGGCTCAGTTGGTTAAGTATCTGCCTTCTGATCAGGTCATGATCACGGGGTCCTGGAATCGAGCCCTGAGTCGGGCTCCCTGCTCAGTGGGGAGTCTGCTGCTCCTTCTGCCTATCCCCCACCCCCACTTATGCTCTCTCTCGCGCTCACACTCTCTCAAATAAATAAATAAATATAATTTTTTTTTTTAAGCTAAAGGGTTGAAGAGAACAAAGACATTTCGGTGTGAGCAAGTACTGTAAAAGAAGAAATGGCAACTTAAAACCTAAATGCAACTAAAAAATGGCACTTAAATAAAACAAAAATCAATTTGAGATACAAGGAGAATTTGATTAGAGCAAAGAAAAGAAAAAGCAATTTGGAGAAGGAATTTAATATGCTGCCTTCGGAATCAGACATATCTAGTATATGAAATAAATGTAATGAAAATTTGAATAAAATTAATAAGTTCAATTTAATAGGTGTATATAGAATTTTTGTACTCTATGGTTTCAAGAATATACGTGCTTAATCACAAAAAACTTAAAGTATAAATTTTTATAGGTGAGAATTATCTGATCATAAATTAACAGATGTATTAAGTACATAATAAAAAAGTATAAGTAAATAATAAAAAGATAATAAAAATATCTTAATTTCCTGAGCATTAAGAAATAACTTCCAAACTAATCCTTGAACCAAAGAGAAAACAAAATCAGATTCTCTCTTCCTCTCCCTCTGCCCCTCTCTGCGGTGCTCACACATGCATGTGCATACTCTCTCTCAAATAAATATTTTTTAAAAATAATAAAAATGAGAACACAACAAAATAAATGGTGCACAGCTAAGCTCTATAATAGGAAAAATTATAGCCTTGATTATGTTATTACAGTAGGATTATCAAAAAGAAAGGAATATTTTGCTTCAAGGAATTGGAAAAACAATATAATAAACCAAAAATTCAAGTTTTTGGTTTTTTTCAAGTCTTTTCAATAAACCAAATTATTCACGTTAATTGAGATTAAAGCCAAAGTTAATGAAATGGAGAACAAAGGGAAAGGAAAGAAAAGGTTAAGATGATAGATAACCCCTCACAAGCCTGATTGAGAAAATATTATGAGAAAAAAGATAACCTCAGATACAGAAAAGATGAAAGGAATTATAAAAGCTTACACAGAACTATATGGACATTTTCCTAATATAAATAAACAAAAGTGACCCAGGAAGCAGCAGAAGACTCAGAGTAATTATCATGGAAGTGACATGGACACGAAGCCCAGGAGACTTTATAGCTGACTTTAAATCTAACATTAAGGAATAAACTACTCCAATAATTCCACATCAAAACAAAATGGGACACCTTCGCAAAATACTAAATGAAGATAATAGCCACATCTGATAAAGATGGTATAAAAAAGAAATTTACCACCCAGACTCATCTATGAATATAAACACATAAGTTGAAAATAAAATATTTTAAAATGAGAGAAAAGAAAGTATTTAATCAAATCCAGCAGTGTATCTAAACAACATTTGACCAATTTATTTCAGGAATACGAAAATCCTTCAATTTCAGAAAATTTATCAATAAAGTTTATTCAACAGTCTAAAGAACTCATCCCCAAGAAAAATATGAATAATCAACATGGGATGCCTTTCAGCTGGCCTTCCCTGTTAAACATTCTATAATTCATACTGGAGAGGGACCCCATGAATGTCATGAATGTGACAGAGCTTCTGGTAGGACATCTCAACTAATTAGGCATCAGAAAACTCACACTGAAGAGAAACTATTCTGTTGTAATTAGTTTGGGAAATCTTTCAGTTACATCCTTGATTTTAATATTTATCAAAGAAAGCATCACAGAGGGAAGCCTTATGAGTGTAGTCAATATAGGAAATATTTCAAAGCTCTGGCTTTATTTCACAGCAGAGAACTCACATTGAAGAGAAGCCTTATGGATGTAATCAGTGTGGGAAACACTTCAGTCGGAGTTCTCACTTTGTTACTCATCAGAGAATTCATACTGGAGAAAAAACTGCATGAGTACACTCAGTGTGGAAAATCTCTCAGTTGGAGTTCTTTACTTATTAGGCATGGAGAACTCACACTGGAGAGCAATCACATGATTGTCACAACTGTGCAAAATCTTTCAACTAGAATTCTCACTTTATTGAACATTAAAGAACTTATATTGGAGAGAATCCCTACAAGTGTATTCAATGTGCCCCAGCTATAGCTTTACCCTACCTTAAAGGGCCAGGGAGTGGGTGGACAGAGTGGGGTAAATCTAGTGTTGTAACACTGGAGCAAAACTTAAAAGTAGCAATTTGATGTTATATAGGATTTTTTAAAAAAAGATTTCACAGGGAGAGAGAGCAAGCAAAAGCACAAGGAGAGGGAGAGCAGACTCCCTGCTGAGCAGGGAACCCAACGTGGGGCTCGATCCCCCCCACTGGGATCATGACCTGAGCCGAATGCAGCTGCTTAACCAACTGAGCCACCCAGGCGCCCAACAGGATTTTTTTTTTTTTTTTTTTTAGTTGAATACAATTGCCATTATCTTCATTACTTTATCTACCTGAGACAGGGCCATGGTCCAAGACTAAGGTTCCACTGTCCTTCCATCTTGAGTCTTCCTCAGTAGAAAGATTGGGGAAGAAAGCCAAGTTAAAATAAGTTGTTCCTGGGGAGGAAGGGGTCAGGCCCTAAAAGAATACATCCAGCTCTGGAGGGAAAATGGTGATGTAACCAAGTCCAAGCCTGTTCCATAGTGGAACAGGTCAATAAGTGGAGAGGCAAGATGTTAGGGTAAGGAAAGTGACTTTATTCAGGAATCCAGCAGACTAAGAAAATGGACTATGTTCTAAAGAACCATCTTAACTCAGCATGAAATTTGAGACTCTTTGTAGCCCAGGTACCTACGTGGCCCCAACAGACCAGGTTCAGCCACTCAATGGTGACAAAATCCAAAGGCAGAGAGACAAGTGGTGGTGAAACAAGAAATTTATTTCAGTGACGCCAACCCCAGGAAGACAGTGGACTAATGTCTCAAAGACTATCTCCAAAGTGCTGAAAATACTTCCATATTTATAAAAGGAAAATGTAGGCCAAAGGTAGGTGGGTATGTGAAGGTAGACACTGAGGGTCAAATAAATCACTATCTTGCAGTCAATCACAGGTGGGGTCTTACTGGTTCAGGGCAGCCTTACTGTTTGAGGGGGTAGCTTTGGTTCCCTTCAGGGGATGCTTATCTGCAGGTTCTTCCACTTGAGCCAAGAGACAAGCTGGAATGATGAACCCAACTAGAAAGTCTGAGGTCAAAATGGAGTCTTCTTTCTGAAGACTCTTTCATTTTTATGTTAGGAAGAGGGGGAACTGGGAGCAGTTGAGAGTCAAGAGGTGACTGAGATCTGTCAACATTCAGATGCCAGCAAGAGTTCAAAGAAGGTTGTGAAACTGTCACCAGCTAGACCCCAAGATCTGACCTTTACTGCTTACCTGCTTGTAGGCACTGACCTTTGTCCCACATTTTCCCTTTAGCTCTTTTTTCCAACTTTCTCTTAACTCAGGCAAAAGACCCAAGGGGCGTAGCATCCCATGATGGAAACCAAAACCACTCCTCAAGCAGTAATAAACTGCTCTAAAAAAATAAAGTCTCTCAATTTGCCAGGAGCAGCAGCAGCATGATAGAGTTAAGACTCAGTATGGCAATACAAAAAGGCCTGAGTTCAAATCCTGTCAGCAACACTTCCTAATTGGTTGATTTTGAACTTGCACTCTCTGGATTCAATCTCTTTGCATTTAGAATGAAGAAAATAAAAACTACTTCACAAAGTATTGTCGGTATCAAAATATTTAGTGTATGCATTTAATATTTGGAAGAATGCAGAATTCTGCCAGCACTAATTCACCACCTCTCTTAGATTTCTGCAGAGGTGCTCAACCCTGACTGCACATTGAAATCACTTGGAGTGCTTGAAAAATACTCATGCTGGGACCCATGCCCAGAAATCTCATATTGTTTACAAACTCTTGCATATTTTAAAAATTATTTGTAAATTATATTTACAAATTTACCACAAACTTTGTGGGTTAAAACAATACAAATCTGTCCTCATGCAGTTCTGGAGGTCAGAAGTCTAAAATGGGTTTCACTGTGCTAAGATGAAGCAGCCAGCAGGATTGCATTCCTTCTGGAGGCTCTAGGAGAGAATCATTTTTTGCCTTTCCAGCTTCTGGAGCCTGCCTGCATCTCCCAACTTGTAGTCCCCATCAATAATTGCATCAGTCCAATCTCAGCTTTTTTGGTCACATCTGTTTTTCTCTCATTCTCCTGCCTCTCCTTTCATTTGTAAGGGCCCCATGATTGCCTTGAGCCCATCAGAATAACCCAAGACAATCTCTCCATCTCAAGATACTTAGCTTGATCATATCTAGCAAGTCCCTTCTGCCATCCATATAAGGTAACATATTTACAAATTCCAGGAGTTATGATATGTATATATTAGTGGGGAGGGGAGTGGAGGACATCATTCTGCCTACCACAGAAAGTTCCAGAGATACCATATTCCACCTGGAGGTATGTCTGGGGCAGCAGGGCCAAGGAAGGCATCCTGGCTAGAAGGTCTCTGCTGCCACTTCCCTTGATTCCAGCCCCTTTCCATGCCTACCCCTCCAGCTTTTCCTTCCCAGATTTCCAGGAAATCTTTACAACAGGGCCCTTTTCTGTCTCAAATCAGCCACCATCAGTTTATGTCAATTGCTACCAAGGACAACCAAACTGATTAAACTGGAAGACGTGAGGAGGCATTTACTGTCCCATGTGGCATTGGTTAGTAGGTCCAGAAAGCACCAGAGGATTCTCCCCTACGCTAAGCCAATAGGATCCTGTTACTAGCTGAAATCAAATCCTCAGCAACAAAAAGTCCTCTGCCAGATTCATTCTGCACCTGCACTCTCAGGCACATCTTAGATATTAACTTAAATGAGACACAGATTCTCAAACTCTGTTTAAATATGAAATCTAGAAGAAACCTGTAATCCCACCCTGGGCACAGTGCTGGAGGCGGGTGGGAGAGCTGGGGAAGAAGATATAGCAATTAACTGTCTTTTTGAGCTTACCAGTGAACTCTCCCAAGACTTTGCAGATGTCAAATGAAAAAAATCTAGACTTAAGAGACCTTGCTGGAAAAAACTACTGTAATAAAGAGGAAGCTCTGACCACAAGATCTACCTCTCAAAGTCAGGCAGAAAAAGGTTTTGCTTTTATAGAGTTGCTAGAAAAAAAAGACAGGCATTGGACAGTTGATCAAGAAACACCTTCTCTTCTCCCTCTCCTCCTTCTCCCTCTTTCTTCTCCTTCTCCTCCTTCTCCCTCTCCTTCTCCTCCTTTGTCAGCTGATTTTCCTGAGGGGTGTTGAAGGGCTATTTTGCATTCTGATGCTGGCCCAAGCTGATGGTACTTCAGAGTTTAGGGTCCTGTGGGAAGGGGAGATTAACTAAGTTTGGCCATATCAAGGTCACAAATATATACTTTTTAACTTTTTTACATCCAACATGGGGCTTGAACTCACAACCCCAAGATAAAGAGTTGCACACTCTATGGACTGATCCAGACAGGCACCCCAAGGTCACAAATATTTTGTTCCAATTGATCAACAGGAGCAAATAGTTCAGCTAATCTTGTATGAGGCAAAGAATGGGAAAGTGTCTGGCCTTATCCTAGATAAACAAGGGTGTTACCTGTGGTCTTATCTAATTCAAGTGGGAATAGTGGTTTTTTGCAGTTAAGACTTTTCCAGGAACATAAGGCTGGGGAGATTTCTTCCACTGCTGCCGTTTTCCAGGAATACAGGGTGGGGTAAAGTTCAACCTTCTCACAGGAAACAAAGATGTTAACAGAAATGTATCATCAAGGGCATTAATGGTAATTATGATAATCAGAATTGGAAACTGTACTTTAGAGGTTAACATATTCTCAAAGAGGGCATAACAACATCTGAAGTCCAGCTGGCTGACAAGTCTTCTTACCCTACAGGGTAGCCTTTCTGCAGCTTTAGTGGCAAAGGGGATATTCCTCCTCTCATCTCACTGAGGTTTTTCTACCTGCATTGAGAAGAGGCAACAGCAGGAACTCCATTCACAACACCCAGAGAAAGAAAAGCAGGTTTAAGAAGCTAAAAACTCACAGAACGGGAAGAAAAAGGTGAGCGAACAATGCCCTCTAAGGGAGTGGTGCCCCGTGAAGTTGTGTGAGGGGCTGTCCAATGGGACAATTAATCTCAGGCAGGGTGATGTTTTGTTCTTGGAGCTGGGAACACATCCAAACCTAGGAGACCCAGCTGAGTCAAAGGAGAGCTAATCAGCAGCGTTCCATCCAGTCTCGGGGCAGGGGGCAGGGGATGATCTGGGCTGCTTCTGCCTATAATCTCCCCTCCTGTGTGTGAGGTGGAGTGGTTCCTGACAGTGGCACCAACACTCAGCCTGAACACCCTGACTTTGAGGGCTCCAGTTAAGGGCTCCTCCTGGCAGCAATGAGGAAATTGAGGTTCTAGGAGAAGAGGAGACATGGCTGAGACCAAATCAGGAGTTGAAGGAATCCAGGATTTCCAAGTCAGTCTGATCTGAAACTGTCAGATAGTGGGAAAAACCCAAGCTCTGGAGTGAGATGGTCTCAGTTCTAATCTCAGCTTTTCCACTTAACCAGCTGTGCCACCTCGAGCTAGTTACTTAACCTCTCCTGTACCTCAGTTTTTCTAGCTGTTCCACAGGGAAGTTAAGATAGTGTCTATCTATAGGAATGCTGAGAAAGTACTTTATAGGGCTGACAGTAGGTCCTTAATCTATTACTATTGTTATTACTATTACTATTAGCTCCTCTTTCAACCCTCCACCAATTTTTAAGAGCTAAATAATAAAAAAGTGAGAAGAGCCAGAATCACCCTGAAAAAGAAAGACAATGAGAGAGGGTGATCTCCATTAAATAGTAAAACATATTATCAAGCATCTATAATTTTAAAATTGCAATACTGGCACATGAATAGACAGATCAACTCGACAGAAAATCCAGAAATACTGAAATGCATGTGGAAACTTAGTGCATGATTAAAGGAACACCTCAAAACAGTGAGGAAAATGTAAACTATTTAGCTAGTATAACTATGGAGCCATTTGGCAAAAGATAAAATGGAAGTCATTCCTCACACCATACACTAGGATGAAGCACTATACTAGTCATCTAGTACTACATAAGTACTAGAAGATACATGGGTGAATTCCCCCTTAACTGGAGAATATTTCCTATCCATGAATCAAAATCCAGAAGCAATAAAGGAAAACAATGATAAATTTGGTAAACTTTTACATGGAAAAAAAACCCACAACACTATAAGCAACATTAAAAATGATTATAAACTGAAAAACTGCAATTTGTAATTTAAACCATTTAAAATATTGCCAATCAAGCACTTCTAAAGCTAGAGTAAAAGACTAGCAACCCTACAGAAAAATGGGCAAAATATGACAAGAACAAGAAATAAAATGACTCTTCAACATATTAAAAGATGCTCATAATTGGAGAAATTCTTACTCATAAAGATATGCCAACTAGAACTACACTGAAATACTGTTTCTTACCTATCAGATTTGCAGAGAGTCAAAAGTTTGATGCCACATCCAGCTGATGAGACTGTATGCCCTTCCATACATTGTTCGTGAGATGCAAAACGGCACAACCCCAAAGGAGAGAAATTGGGCAACAGTACATATACATTTACCTCTGACCAACCAATCCCACTTCTATTCCAAATATACACTGGCAGAAACACAAAATGACCCAGGCACAGGAGTATCCATATCCAAAAATAGCAGCATTTTTTTTTAAAGATCTATTTATTGCACTTTAAAAGAGAAAGAGCTGGGGGTAGGTGGGCAGAAGGAGGCAGAGAGAATCTCAAGCAGACTCCTCACTGAGCACAGAGCCCAATGTAGGGCTCGATCTCATGGTCCTGAGATCATGACCTGAGCCAAAACTAAGTCTGGCTTAACCAACTGAACCAAGTAGTCGCCCCATGCAGCACTATTTTTAATAGCAAAAAGCTGGACACAGTTTATATGTCATCAGTAGAGGGCTGATGGAAGGAACTGCCATCCTGCCAGTCAATAGTGCCCAGGGCAACTGTCAGACACTGGTATCCCCAGCCAATTGGTTAGGTGGGAACAACAAAGTACATCACAGGACCATGTGTGGTATAGGACCTTTACCTAAGGAAGGGGGTGGGCTAAACAAGCAGAATGTTATCTGCGGATAGATAGATAGATAGATAGATAGATAGATAGATAGATATTTTTTTAATGGAAGGAGTGGGGGGCAGGGAAGGGGAAAAAATAAAATGGAAGGATAATCCAGAACTTATATAAATGGTTACCAGTGGAGAAGAGCAGGAATAGAGGGAAGAGCAGGCACAGAGGCTAGGCTTCTCTGAGTATATGTTTTTTTGTAGTTTTTACTCTGGAGCCATAAAAGTGATCTGTATTAATATAAATTAGGTTTTTAAAATTTATTTTATTTTATTTTATTTTTTTTTATTTTTTTTTTAAAGATTTTATTTATTTATGTGACAGAGAGACAGCCAGCGAGAGAGGGAACACAGCAGGGGGAGTGGGAGAGGAAGAAGCAGGCTCATAGCGGAGGAGCCCGATGTGGGACTCGATCCCAGTACGCCGGGATCACGCCCTGAGCCGAAGGCAGACGCTTTAACGACTGCGCTACCCAGGCGCCCCTTATTTTATTTTTTAGAAGATTTTATTTATTTGTTTGAGAGCAAGCGAGCTACCACATAAGTTGGGGGAGAGGAGAGGGACGGAGATACTGGGCTTGATCCAGGACCCCAGGATCATGACCTGAGCCAAAGGCAGACACGTAATCGACTGAGCCACCCAGGTGACCCCAAATTAGGTTTTTTAAAAGTGATCTCTAAAAAGTGAAAGTATTCAGTGAAAAGGTTACCACATTGACAATCATTATTTCCAGTAACTTTAGAGCACAGTAATCTCACTGTGGAGATACAGTCTAAGGACAAAAAGAATTGCAGAGGAATCTTGAATTCTCAGTAATAATACTGAAGATAATTTGAAAAATAAACCAAGTAATTCTGATGTAATTCAGAACTAAGATTTCAGCAATAAAAAATTAAAGCCCTGTAATCCTAAATTTGAATTAGAATTATCAAGATTAGAGGGCCTTCCGGGAGTTAAGATGGCGGAGGAGTAGGGGACCCCTTTTTCAGCCGGTCCCCTGAGTCGAGCTGGATAGGTACCAGACCAGCCTAAATAAACACGGAATCAGCCTGAGACGCAGGATGATGCATCTGGATCTCTACAAATGAACATCTCCAGCGCTGAGTATTGAGGTACGAAGAGGGGAGCTGTAAACCGCGTACGGATATCGAAGATAAACGGAAGGGGAGGGAGCCGCCGCATTTGGGCGCGAAGCGGCAGCCACCTGCACGGGGAGCGGGCGGACTCACAGAGGGCACCTTCGGAGAGCGGACTGAGACCGGTGAGCCGTGAACGCGCCACCAGGCATCTCTCGAACACCGGAATCGGTGTGCTCACGGGATCCAGACTGAGACCGGGAACCCCGGATGCGCATGGGGCGGCTGGCGGCTGGCGGCCACCCTGCAGGAGCAGGCGGACTCGCGCTGATCGACACCCGCGAAAACAGACTGAGACCCTGAATCCGGGTGCGCGCCAGAGGCTTCTCCGAAACTCCGGAATCGCAGGTGTGCTCACCAGGCATAGACTGAGACCGGGAGACCCGGGAGCCTGCGGGCGGCCGGTGGCTGGCGGCATTAGAAACACAAGGACAGAGACGCGCCGGCTCCTGGGAAGTGAGGGCTGGGACGCCGGGTGTGGGGCGCACATCCCGGGACGCTGCAGGGTTGAGCAGCACCAACAGAAACAGAGTTAAAGTGGCCAGAACATTAGTAGAGAACGGGCCGCAATCCTTCTGTTCCGTGACAGAGGCTGAAATTTGGCCGCTGCTGCTCTGACTCTCAGAAGAGGCACAGCAAACCGCCAGGGAAAGCCGCCAGAGAACAAAAGCCTGGAAATACCGGCTCAGAGAGTGCCCATCCCCATCCTCCCTCGCAGGGGACACGGAGACTCTACCCAAACAGGGTTGCCTGAGTATTGGCGCGGCAGGCCCCTCCCCCAGAACACAGAAGGCAGGCTGAAAAATCAAGAAGCCCACAACCCGGGCGCCTGGGTGGCGCAGTCATTGAGCGCCTGCCTTCGGCTTAGGGCGTGATCCCGGCGTTCCGGAAAGGAGTCCCTCATCGGGCTCCTCCGCTGGGAGCCTGCTTCTTCCTCTCCCACTCCCCTGCTTCTGTTCCCTCTCTCGCTGGTTGGCTGCCACATAAATAAATAAATAAAATCTTTAAAGAAGAAGCCCACATCCCTAAGATCCCTATAAAACAAGGGGCACGGCCTGGGACCCAGTCAATAATTTGGGCTCTGGAAACCCCGCAACCTCTCTTCATCAGAATGACAAGAAGGAGAAGCCCCCCCCAGCAAAGAAAAGACAGTGATTCTGTGGCCTCTGCCACAGAAATAATGGATATGGATGTAACCAAATTATCAGAAATGGAATTCAGAGTAACGATGGTCAAAATGATGAGTAGAATTGAAAAAACTATTAACGAAAAGGTTACTGAGAATATAGAATCCCTAAGGACAGAAATGAGAGCGAATCTGACAGAAATTAAAAATTCTATGAGCCAAATGCAGGCAAAACTAGAGGCTCTGACGGCCAGGGTCGCAGAAGCAGAGGAACGGGTTAGTGAATTGGAGGATGGGTTAATAGAGGAAAAAATGAAAATAGAAGATGGTCTTAAAAAAATCCACGCCCACGAATGTAGGTTACGGGAGATTACTGACTCAATGAAACGATCCAATGTTAGAATCATCGGCATCCCCGAGGGGGTGGAGAAAAACAGAGGTCTAGAAGAGATATTTGAACAAATTGTAGCTGAAAACTTCCCTAATCTAGCAAGGGAAACAAACATTCGTGTCCAAGAGGCAGAGAGGACCCCTCCCAAGCTCAACCACGACAAACCTACGCCACGTCACGTCATAGTGCAATTCGCAAATATTAGATGCAAGGATACAGTATTGAAAGCGGCCAGGGCAAAGAAATTTCTCACGTACCAAGGCAAAAGCATCAGAATTACGTCAGACCTGTCTACACAGACCTGGAATGAGAGAAAGGGTTGGGGGAGCATATTTAAAGCTCTTTCAGAGAAAAACATGCAGCCAAGGATCCTTTATCCAGCAAGGCTGTCATTCAGAATTGATGGAGAAATAAAGACATTTCAGAATCGCCAGTCACTAACCAATTTTGTAACCACGAAACCAGCCCTACAGGAGATATTACGGGGGGTTCTATAAAAGTAAAAAGGCCCCAAGAGTGATACAGAACAGAAAGTCACAGCCAATACAAACAAAGACTTTACTGGCAACATGGCAACATTAAAATCATATCTCTCAGTAATCAGTCTTAATGTAAATGGTTTGAACCATCCCATAAAACGCCACAGGGTTGCAGATTGGATAAAAAGAAATGACCCATCCATTTGCTGTCTACAAGAGACTCATTTCGAACCCAAAGATGCATTCAGACTGAGAGTAAGGGGATGGAGTACCATCTTTCACGCAAATGGACCTCAAAAGAAAGCTGGGGTAGCAATTCTCATATCAGATAAATTGGATTTTAAACTACAGACTATAGTTAGAGATGCAGAAGGGCACTATATTATTCTTAAGGGAAGTATTCAACAAGTGGATATGACAATTATAAATATATATGCCCCCAACAGGGGAGCAGCAAGATACACAAGCCAACTCTTAACCAGAATAAAGAGACATATAAATAAAAATACATTAATAGTAGGGGACCTCAACACTCCACTCTCAGAAATAGACAGAACACCCTGGCAAAAACTAAGCAAAGAATCAAAGGCTTTGAATGCCATACTCGACGAGTTGGACCTCATAGATATATATAGAACACTACACCCCAGAACCAAAGAATACTCATTCTATTCTAATGCCCATGGAACATTCTCAAGAATAGACCATGTTCTGGGACACAAAACAGGTCTCAACCGATACCAAAAGATTGAAATTATCCCCTGCATATTCTCAGACCACAACGCTCTGAAATTGGAACTCAACCACAAGGAAAAATTTGGAAGAAACTCAAACACTTGGAGACTAAGAACCATCCTGCTCAGGAATGACTCGATAAACCAGGAAATCAAAAATCAAATTAAACAATTTATGGAGACCAATGAGAATGAAAATACAACAGTCCAAAACCTATGGGATACTGCAAAGGCAGTCCTAAGGGGGAAATACATAGCCATCCAAGCCTCACTCAAAAGAATAGAAAAATCTAAAATGCAGTTTTTATATTCTCACCTCAAGAAGCTGGAACAGCAACAGAGGGACAGGCCTAATCCACGCACGAGGAAGCAGTTGACCAAAATTAGAGCTGAAATCAATCAAGCAGAAACCAGAAGTACAGTAGAGCAGATCAACAGGACTAGAAGCTGGTTCTTTGAGAGAATCAATAAAATTGACAGACCACTGGCAAGACTTATCCAAAAGAAAAGAGAAAGGACCCAGATTATTAAAATTATGAATGAAAAAGGAGAGGTCACGACGAACACCATTGAAATTGGAAGGATTATTAGAAATTTTTATCAACAGCTATATGCCAATAAACTAAGCAATCTGGAAGAGATGGAATCCTTCCTGGAAACCTATAAACTACCAAGATTGAAACCGGAAGAAATTGATTCCTTAAACAGGCCAATTAATTATGAAGAAATTGAGTCAGTGATAAACAACCTTCCAAATAACAAAACTCCAGGCCCGGACGGTTTTCCTGGGGAATTCTACCAAACATTCAAAGAAGAAATAATACCTATTCTCCTAAAGCTATTTCAAAAAATAGAAACAGAAGGAAAGCTACCAAACTCATTCTATGAGGCCAATATTACCTTGATCCCCAAACCAGGCAAAGACCCCCTCAAAAAGGAGAATTACAGACCGATTTCCCTAATGAATATGGACGCCAAAATCCTCAACAAGATACTTGCTAATAGAATCCAACAGTACATTAAAAGGATTATCCATCACGATCAAGTGGGATTCATACCTGGGATGCAAGCGTGGTTCAATATTCGCAAATCAATCAGCGTGATACATCATATCAACAAGAAAAGACTCAGGAACCATATGATCCTCTCAATCGATGCCGAAAAAGCATTTGACAAAATACAGCATCCTTTCCTGATTAAAACCCTTCAGAGTGTAGGAATAGAAGGTACATTTCTCAATCTCATAAAAGCCATCTATGAAAAGCCTACTGCAAATATTATTCTCAATGGGGAAAAGCTGGAAGCCTTTCCCTTAAGATCAGGAACTCGACAAGGATGCCCACTCTCGCCACTATTATTCAACATAGTACTAGAAGTCCTTGCAACAGCAATCAGACGACAAAAAGGGATCAAAGGTATTCAAATTGGCAAAGAAGAAGTCAAAATGTCTCTCTTTGCAGATGACATGATACTCTATATGGAAAACCCAAAAGAAGCCACTCCCAAACTATTAGAAGTTATAGAGCAATTCAGTAACGTGGCGGGATACAAAATCAATGCTCAGAAATCAGTTGCATTTCTATACACGAATAACGAGACCGAAGAAAGAGAAATTAGGGAATCCATCCCATTTACAATAGCACCAAAAACCATACGTTACCTTGGAATTAACTTAACCAGAGACGTAAAGGACCTATATTCTAGAAACTATAAATCACTCTTGAAAGACATTGAGGAAGACATAAAAAGATGGAAAGATATTCCATGCTCATGGATTGGAAGAATTAACATAGTTAAAATGTCCATGCTACCCAGAGCAATCTACACTTTCAATGCTATCCCGATCAAAATACCGAGGACATTTTTCAAAGAACTGGAACAAATAGTCCTTAAATTTGTATGGAAACAGAAAAGGCCCCGAATCTCCAAGGAACTGTTGAAAAGGAAAAACAAAGCTGGGGGCATCACAATGCCGGATTTCGAGCTGTACTACAAAGCTGTGATCACAAAGACAGCATGGTACTGGCACAAAAACAGACACATAGACCAATGGAACAGAATAGAGAGCCCAGAAATGGACCCTCGGCTCTTTGGGCAACTAATATTTGATAAAGCAGGAAAAAACATCCGGTGGGAAAAAGACAGTCTCTTCAATAAATGGTGCTGGGAAAATTGGACAGCTACATGCAAAAGAATGAAACTTGACCACTCTCTCACACCATACACAAAAATAAACTCCAAATGGATGAAAGACCTCGATGTGAGACAGGAATCCATCAAAATTCTAGAGGAGAACATAGGCAGCAACCTCTACGACATCGGCCAAAGCAACCTTTTTCATGACACATCCCCAAAGGCAAGAGAAACAAAAGATAAAATGAATTTATGGGACTTCATCAAGATTAAAAGTTTCTGCACAGCCAAGGAAACAGTCAGAAAAACTAAGAGGCAGCCCACGGAATGGGAGAATATATTTGCAAATGACACTACAGATAAAGGACTGGTATCCAAGATCTACAAAGAACTTCTCAAACTCAATACACGAGAAACAAATAAACAAATCAAAAAATGGGCAGAAGATATGAACAGACACTTTTCCAATGAAGACATACAAATGGCTAACAGACACATGAAAAAATGTTCAAAATCATTAGCCATCAAGGAAATTCAAATCAAAACCACACTGAGATACCACCTTACGCCAGTTAGAATGGCAAAAATAGACAAGGCAAGAAACAACAATTGTTGGAGAGGATGTGGAGAAAGGGGATCCCTCCTACATTGTTGGTGGGAATGCAAGTTGGTACAGCCACTCTGGAAAACAGTGTGGAGGTCCCTTAAAAAGTTAAAAATTGAGCTACCCTATGATCCAGCCATTGCACTACTGGGTGTTTACCCCAAAGATACAGACGTAGTGAAGAGAAGGGCCATATGCACCCCAATGTTCATAGCAGCAATGTCCACAATAGCTAAATCGTGGAAGGAGCCGAGATGCCCTTCAACAGATGACTGGATTAAGAAGTTGTGGTCCATATATACAATGGAATATTACTCAGCAATCAGAAAGAATGAGTTCTCAACATTTGCTACAACATGGACGGCACTGGAGGAGATAATGCTTAGTGAAATAAGTCAAGCAGAGAAAGACAACTATCATATGATTTCTCTCATCTATGGAACATAAGAACTAGAATGATCAGTAGGGGAAGAAAGGGATAAAGAAAGGGGGGGTAATCAGAAGGGGGAATGAAACATGAGAGACTATGGACTATGAGAAACAAACTGAGGGCTACAGAGGGGAGGGAGGTGGGGGAATGGGATAGACCGGTGATGGGTAGTAAGGAGGGCACATATTGCATGGTGCACTGGGTGTTATACACAACTAATGAATCATCGAGCCTTGCATCGAAAACCGGGGATGTACTGTATGGTGACTAACATAATATAATAAAAAATCATTATTAAAAAAAAATAAAAAAATAAAAAAAAATAAAAAAAAAAATAAAAAAAAAAAGAATTATCAAGATTAATCCAAAATGTGTTTTCTCTTAAAAATATATATTCCAACTTTGTCCACTGAAGAGGTTTATAACAATAACTACCCTACCAGTAACGGTACTCCTAGTGCCCAGATCTCTAAAACACATTTCCCGCTAAAAGAACCAGGGTTCCTCAGGGCCGGGGCAGGAAATTTACAGAATGAGCCTTGGAACATCTTCTCTGACTGGAAAGCAAAGTAGTTATCAAAACCTACTCAGATCATGTCAAAAGGACACAGAAGGCAGCTTGAGAGAGCTGCTCGTGGCCACCATTTGGACAACCAGAGCATCAAATTATTCACTGCAACAGATTAAAACACACAGAATACATTAAAAATCCATGTATATAAAACATACTCACTGGCTACCTTTGGAGATTGCTAGCATGTCTGTTTTCCCAAAGCAAAGGCAAAGAATGTAGCATTTATCCTGTTTTTCCTGAACAAACTCTACCTCCTCAGAGTAACCAAAAAATTAGGAAAGTTTTTCCTTATGGAAGAATTATTTATTCATTTGAGAGAGAGAGCACGAGCAAGGAGGAGAGGGAGAAGCAGGCTCCCTGTTAGTAGGGAGCCCGACACGGGGCTGGATCCCAGGACCCCCGAAATCATGACCTGAGCTGGAGGGTAGATGCTTAACCGAATAAGCCACCCAGGTGCCTCTACACACTTTCTGATATGATGCAAGAGAACACACACGCACCACTTATGAAGAATTGTCAAATATACAAACTTGAATCTAATTAAGCCTCTAGATCCAACTACCAGTTTACCACAAAAGCAAGGGAATAAGAAATGACATCATAAGGATACCATCACCAAAATCCACAAGGTAGTAAATCCTATGGGAAAAATTTACCTGGTTTCAACAAACAGAAACAAAAGGAAAAAGCACATGTCGGGGAAACTCGTAAATTACAAGACTTAAGCACACATTAACCAAATGCAAAGTGTGAACCTTGTTCAGATCCTAATTTAAATAAATAAAATGTAAAAAAATGGACACATATGGGGTAAACACTGGATATTTGGTACTAAGAAATTATTGCTAATATTTTTAAGTGTGTTAAAGACTGTAGTTATATATTTAAAAGTCTTCTCCCCCACTGTATCTTTTTTTTTCCTAATAGATGTTGGCACCCTTATGTAGTGATTTTTTTAAAAAGATTTTTATTTATTCATCTGAGAGATAGCAAGGGAAAGCATGAGAAGGGGGCAGAGGGAGAAGCAGACTCCCTGCTGAGCTGGGAACCAAACTCAGGGACCTCAACACGGGGCTCCATCCCAGGGCCCTGGGATTATGACCTGAACAGAAGGCAGACACTTTAACCGGTTGTGCCACCCACGTGTCCCTTTATGTACTGATTTTTAAGTAGCCTTAGTGAGACATAATTCACATATACTCACTTAAACTGTACAATTCAATGGTTTTTAATATACTGTTTTATCATCATTACAATCAACTTTAGAACATTTTCATCACCGCCAAAAGAAACTGATATCCAAGTAGCTCACATTTTCACTCAAACTTCCCCAGCCCTAGGCAACCATGAATTTACTTTCTCTATGGATTTTCCTATTCTACCAAAAGTCATTCCCGGGGTCTTGGGTAGCTCAGATGGTTAAGCAACTGCCTTAATTAAGCTCAGGTCATGATCTCTAGGTCCTGGGATGGAGCCCCACATTGGGCTCCCAGCTCAGTGGGGAATCTGCTTCTCCCTCTGCCTCTTCCTCTCCCCCTGATTGTGCTCTGTCTCTCAAATGAATAAATAACATCTTTTTAAAAAGTAAAAAAAAAAAACAAAAAAAAAAACACCTCTTTTCTAGATAGAATCTTAGGTATTTATGCGTGAAACAATATGGGATTTGCTTCAAAATAACCCAGTGGTGGCTGGGAGAAAGTGGGGATAAGATTAAGTATAAAAAGGCGAACGATGACGGTAAATGAAGTTGGATAAATGCATGGAGGGAAGCATGGGTTTTCATCACACTCTTCGCCTTACTCTGGTATGTTTGAAATTTTCCATAATAAAAACAAGGTCATTTATGATATCATAAGGAAAAGTCCCAAGGTGGACATAGGCAATATCAGTTATTCAGTGACTCAAGGAGGATCCCATTATAGACTCTGGTTCTTTCCATCTTTCTGCTCTGCCATTCTCAGCATGTCGACTTTGTTTGCCTCTTGGGCTGGCTTCCTGAAAGTGCTGGCATGGCAGTACTGCTCTACACATTATACACAGATAACACTGCCCAGAGACAATGAAAGGGGACATACTAGTGTCTTACGTCCATTTTTGAGAGAACTTCCCCCCAGAAGCCCCCAGCAGATGTGTCATTTCCCCTTGCCTAATTCAGTAACACAGCAAGAGGCACGAGCCCACTCCATCAAGATTCTCCCTTTGGAAGCTAGATTAAAGACTTCCTGGAAGAGGGGCGCCTGGGTGGCACAGCGGTTAAGCGTCGGCCTTTGGCTCAGGGCGTGATCCGGGCATTATGGGATCGAGCCCCACATCAGGCTCCTCCGCTGTGAGCCTGCTTCTTCCTCTCCCACTCCCCCTGCTTGTGTTCCCTCTCTCGCTGGCTGTCTCTGTCGAATAAATAAATAAAATCTTAAAAAAAAAAAAAAGACTTCCTGGAAGAATCTACAGATTGCAGGGTCCTGTTAACAAGCATGAAGTACTCAAGTAAGAAGATGATGGCTGTTGGGTCAGCCCCAGGAAGAGTCCAAGCAAGGAAGGCTGGTCACAGGAGCACCTCAGACACAAGGAAACAACATTTCAGGCGCTTACGAGGCTCGAGCAGAGCCAGAGTCGCTCCCGCCAGTAGGCGGGCCTGGGAAGGTAACTGTGGTCTCCCTCGTTTGAGAGCCGGGGTAGGTCAGCAGCCGGGGGGGTCTCAGACTGACCCCAGAACGACGCAGTGAGATAGCACACGTAACAGTGGACAGACCATATGTAATAGAACGGGCCCAAACAGGACGTGGTCACTAACTGCCAGCTTCCCTATTTCTTGCCCCTGTCCCACTTAGGGCCAACCGGAGAAAGCCAACTATGCTCCCCTAAGCAATCCTAAACCTAGAAGGCCCGCTTAGAGTTAGCCGGTCTCTGGCTTCCACACTCGACAAAGACCATCCAAGGCGCACCGAGGCCACTCCCCTGCCTGCCTTTGAGCCTCCGCAGAATGCACAGGACGGTGGCGGACGGCGTCGCTTGAGCAGGTTCGGGGTCGACAGCCGTTCCTAGCCCCCTTCAAGGCGTCTTCGTTCACTTCCACAGCGGGTCGAGGCGACTGAAAAGCCAACGAGGAAAGGGTGCGGCCGAGCGCAGTTCGGACACGAACCCAGGCCTCGACGCTGGTCACAGACGTCCGCCATTCTGGCGTCGCGGCCTCAGTCGCCGGCTGAGGAGAATGAGTCGCGTCCGTGAACCCGGGCTACGGGGAGAGGCACGCCACGGGACGCAGCCCAAGGAAAACAATTGTCTAAACCATAACACGACCCGCTGTAAAAGGGAAAAGGCAACCTTCGAGTCTCAGGCCCCCGCCCGGGGACCAGACACCTCCGCCCCCGACGGAGTCCGGTAGCAACAGTCCCCGCCGCACTGCCTTCTGGGACTTGCAGTTGGTTGCACCAAGCGCGCGCACTTCCGCCCTCCACCGGAAGCGCCGGCATTACTCCGCGCGTTCAGGTGAGCCTGAAATCCGGGACCGACGCGGACGCTCAGCTGTGGGCGGGGCCAGGCGGGACCTCTGTGACCTGGGCGGTGCCGGGGGGGAGGAAGCGGGACCCGCAGGGGTCCGTTTTGCGCGGCGGAACTGGGGCCTGTCAGATGCGAGTCCCTCTGCCTGCAGAAACCGGGAGGAAGCTGGCGCAGCCAGGGCCCCTCCTGCGGCAGAGTGCAGCTGGGTGTGATCTTGTCTGAGGTTCTCCTACTCTGGAACAGAAGCTCTCCTGCTGCAAAGAAGGCCAGCTGTTGAGGGTGTCAGGCCGGCGTATGGGAAGGAATCTGGGGCTTGCCCACCCAGACGCGTCTTTTTTCCTCTCTCGGTTCGTTAACGCCACTTACCGCGCAGGCGCTCTGTGCAGGAGGTGGTAGCGGCAGCCCCGGCAAGTGAGGATTTCTTTACCCCAGCAGCCTCAGAACTTGGACACGTTTTCTTCCACTGGTACGTGATCTTGAACTCAGTTTGAAGACAAAGTGCATGTTTTCCAGGTGAACAAAGAATTAGAGACAGTCCAGCAAACTCTGGGTCTACGGTATTGGGGTGCCTGGATTGGGTGTGTTTGTTGATACCCCATGTTAGGAGCTGGGTTAGAGGGGTCTGGAGGTGTAAAGAGCCGGGACATAAAGCTGTCCTGTGCGTGAGAGCTTAAGAGTTGGATTTCAAAAAGCCTCAGAGTAGAAGCATCTGGCTGTAGAAATAACTCAGTGCAAGAGAGAATGCAAAGGGAGTAGGAATAGCTGAGGACTCTGAGCTTCCATTTCTAGTGAGGAACCAGGATAGAGGTCACAGAGAACTCTTGGTCACTCAGATCTGTTGAGTTGAGGAGTCTGTTGGATGTAGGGGTGGAAATAGAGGAGGAAATGGCAGTGGCAGGGAGGTCTAAGACTGAACATGAAGCCTGGGGCAGCACTTGAAACCCCACCCCACAGGCAGGGAAAGAGCAAACTGGAAAAGGAACGAGAAAGCAGCCTCCGCCCCAGCCCTGCAGACAGAGGGACCCTGCCACACCAGCCACCCTCAGGTCCAGCATGAGGAATAGAAGGTGAATTTTATGTTCAAGTATAATCGATGTGACCAAATCTGTGTCCTGTGTGTCAATGTGACATTAAGCTCTATAAATGCAACTCATTTAATCCTCAGAGCAGCACCATGACACAAGGCCTGCTATTCTCCCAGATGTCTACAGAAGAGGAAACTGAGGCCTAGGGAGGTTAAGGAGGTCTGTTTAAGAACTAGGAACTACAGGGGCGCCTGGGTGGTGTAGTCGTTAATCGTCTGCCTTCCGCTCAGGGCGTGATCCCAGTGTTCTGAGATCGAGCCCCACATCAGGCTTCTCTGCTAGGAGCCTGCGTCTTCCTCTCCCACTCCCCCCACTTGTGTTCCATCTCTCGCTGGCTGTCTCTCTCTGTCAAATAAATAAATGAAATCTTTAAAAAAAAAACAAAAACAGAAAAACTAGGAACTACAGAGGCAAGTGGTGGAGCTGGGACTTTGAAAGCAGGCAATTTGACTTAAGAGTAGCGTTCCCAGCCCTTGCCCTCAGATGCCTCCAGACAAGGAATGGGAGGGTGGAAATAGTCACAGGCAGTAGGAGACTGCCCAGGGATGGGCAGGAGTCTCAGAACAAGATAGATAGATGTAGAATCTTGATGAGCTTTCTTGGGTGTGGTGTACATTTGTAGTGTGTATGTTTAGGAGTGAGATGGCAGAGAGACGATGGACAGGATGAAGAGGGAGAGACTGGAGTGTTGGCTGCTCTGAGGGCCTAGCTGTTAGGAACAGGAGCATGGAAGTAACTGGAAGGGGGGGGGGACACTGGGATACAAGAGTTTACTTGATCAGAAGGTTTGTGGCCCAGGAGCCTCTGCTTTTGCCAGCCGTCACCTCTCCTCCATCCGTGACCCTCCTACCTCCCTCTTTATCAGGATCATTGTGTTGACATCAGGCCCACCAGAAAATCTGGGATAATCTCCCCATCTCAAGATTCTGAACTGAATCACTTTTCCAGAGTCCCTTTTGCCTGCAAGGTAACATAGTCACAAGTTCTTGGCACTAGCATATGGAAATATTTTGGGGGCCATTAGTCAGCCAACCACAGACATGGTAAAAAGATTTGCAAAACCCTAATCAGTCTGCAAAGCGGGGGGGATCAGCTGAGGCAGGTGCCCTGTGCCATGGGCAGAGGAGTAAAAGATGGTGTGGACACAGGTTTTGTGGCATCCTGGTGGGCGACAGACAGCCTTTTGCGTGGGTTCTCTTTCTGGTGAGTGAGCGGTGAGTGTCCTCGAAGTTTGCTGTCATTTCTGTCTTAAGTAGCTTCTGAGTTCTCCATTTTATTCAGGAAGAGAAGATGGTGAAAATAAAGTGAACTGAGTTGGACAGTTGGACAGAAAATCTGCTTTCTGCAGCTCTGCTAATCCATGAGATTGGCTCAGAGCTGAAGAGTCCTGGTGCGCCTGGAACACTGCCTTACCTTTGTAGAGCAGTTTCTCAACCTTGGCAGTATTGTTGGAAGCGGAGTCATCCTCTGGTAGGGGAGATGTTGAGTACTGCCTCTCACTTCTGCTCAGCCCTCTACAAGTCGTGACAACCACACGTCGCCAACATTGCCAGATGTCCTTGAGGGCAGACCTGCCCCCAATTGAGAACCACTGCTCTATAGAAAGAGCCAATTTTCTCACACATCCTGGAGATGTGTTTCTCTTTGTGGCTTTGTCCTTTAGTTGAGCCTGATGCTCACTTTGTAGGGGTGTCCCGAAGTAAACAGAGACATTTTATCAGGTAGGATGATCCCCTCTGGCTCAGAGGTTACCTCCCAGCAGCTGGTCAGGGAACAGGACTTTCGTTGGAATGTGTGGGGCATGGACCACCCAGGCCTGCTGAGTCAACCTGTTATGCACGCTCACTCTATCAGGTGTGTGCTGTGGACAGTGTGGTCATTCCAGCGTCATTGTGGATGGATGGGACTTTTACCTTTTTCGTGTGGGGTTTTTTCTGTTCTTTTAAGTTAATGCTGGGATTCAGGTAAATGTGTACTCACACCAGCTCCAAAAGTTGAAAGTTGAACATTGTGTCAAAGTTATGTTCTGCCTTAAATGTTTTTTTAGTGGGATACAAGTCTAATCATTCTGGCATTCCATTTATTTCTTTTTTTTTTTTTAAGATTTTATTTATTCATTTGACAGAGATAGAGACAGCCAGCGAGAGAGGGAACACAGGCAGGGGGAGTGGAAGAGGAAGAAGCAGGCTTCCAGCGGAGGAGCCTGATGTGGGGCTCGATCCCAGAACGCTGGGATCACGCCCTGAGCTGAAGGCAGATGCTTAACCACTGAGCCACCCAGGTGCCCCTGGCATTCCATTTTTTGCATGGTTATTGCTGCCTTATCTGTACTGGCCTGAATGCCAAGGTCAGAGACAACCCTGCATTTTGAAGCCATTGTCTTCTGCTTCAGTAGTGAACTGGCTACTCAGTAGTCTCTCCTATCTCTCTCTCTCTCTATTTATCTGTTTAAAATTTTATTTATTTTTAGCGCATGCTGGGTTGGGGGAGGGGTAGTGGCAGAGGGAGAGGGAGAGAAAGAGTCTTAAGCAGGCTCCACACCCAGCACAGAGCCCAACACACAGGCTTGATGCAGGGCTCAATCTCACAACCCTGAGATCATGACCTGAACTGAAGTTAAGAGTAGGACACTTAACCAACTGAGCCACTCAGGTAGCCCAGCACTCTCTCCTTTTTATAATGATTCTCAGAGGACTTGAGTGCTCATTTTACCTGAAGGATATTAGGTTTGTGTGAGAAAGAGATTGGAACCCACCATGAAGGTGATGGCCAGAAAAGAATGTCTGCAGAATTAAGTTTGGGAAAGGAGTTCTCAGACCCCAGATGTGTTGGAAGCAGTAGTGTTCTCAGAGAGAGCACAGTGGGAAGGTGCCTCTGGGGCTTTTCTGGTTTTAGCAGCTGTTAAGTGTTGAGGTCCTGGCCCATCTGTAGGCACTGTGCTCCTACTGGCTCTGGCCAGGAGTGGCCCCCAACACCCTCTCTGGGGAGCTCAGGACCTAAGAGAAACCCCAGCACCTGGAGAAGCCCCAAGAGGAGAAGACACTGGTTGAGGAACTGACTCAAACATTTGAAGGCAAAGGTGAGAACTGCCAAAAATGTGAGGCATGGAGAGAGCACACTTTCCCTGATATATGACTTGATTCTTGATTCTCCAGGAAGATGGGTTTTATAGAGAAAGTAGAATAAGAAAAATGCCAGTTTTAGTCCTGGGAGAACAGCAGGTGTCTGCCTTCTGGAAGCAACGAATGAGAGGTCTGGGTTTCCCTGGGCCTCCAGCCCAGATGATAGTTGTTCTGTTTCAAGGGGGTGAGGGTCCAAGGCTCTTTGTGACCTGGATGGCACCATACAAATGAAAGATGCCAGAATCCAGCAGAATGAGCAGTGGCTCCATGTGAACAAACGCACAAATGCAGCATACATTTCTGGACTGTTGGGTCATCCCGAATGAGCAGTGACTGGGTAGATGGTGTGTGTGCACACAAGTAGAGCTGTGCTTTTGATACAAGTGGGTGAGCGGGAGGCAAATATGGGGAAGGGTTTAAGGCAAGATCTGGCAGGACTTTTGCCTGGCTGTCTCAGTGAGACAGTCACATGACTGCAGCCAAGCTCTTAGATAAGTAGAGTATGGGAAGCAATGACAAAGTCCAGTAAAGTAGCGGATGATGGTGTGCCCCCCCTCCCCCCGCACATACACAGTGGGGCAGCATCCTGCATGTTCAGAGTGGCTTGGGGGAATGCGCACCTGGGACAGCAGCCCCCAACAGAGTGCCCTTAGCTGTCCTCCTTAGGACAGCTTAGGATTTTCATCCTCCTTGTCCCCATCCCCCCCGACCCCATTTTTGGAAACCAGCTGGTGTTTTACTGTGATACTTTAAAATTGTGCAATTTTTTTTTTGAAGCCAGCTCATGTTTCAGTGGTATTTAAAAATTGCACAGTTTTCTTGGAAGACCACCTGATGTTTTATTGGGATATTTTGAAATTGTACACTTGTCTTAACACTCTTCTTCTACGTCCCCCAACTTGGTCTCTTGAAAGGACGGGAACAACTGGCCAGTCCTTTATTTGGGTGTTGATGGATGGCTGTGATCTGTGGGCACACAGTTCAGATATACCCACCTGTGCCTAGGCATTTTCTTTGAGCCTGGGATAGGCCAGGTCCATCCCTAGGCTCAGATCTGGTCAGGCTGGCCCATTCCACATCTGGAAAGCTGGCTTGGCTGCCACAGCTGGCCGCAGAGCCTTGGACTTTTTAAGGTACTTGGTCAGAGCCTGTCTCCCAACTCCTCATACCCTAAGGGAATGTTCCTCAAATGGTACTGGCAGCCCTCTCCTTTGTCTGGGGTTGGGAGTGGGCTCAGTTGCCTGGGCTTACTGAGGTGGGGCTGAATTCCTTATTGTTCCCTGCTTTACCAGACCTGCCTCCTGAGGACCTCTGCCCTCTTCAGGACAGCTTCTTCAGGTATGAGGAGGAAATGGAACCACATTCTCATGCGGTCCCGTGCCAGGTGAGTTAGGGACCTTTTCTCTCTTTGCCTCAGTCTCCTCAGCTGTAAAAATGGGTCCAGGAATAGTACCCACCTCCTCAGGCCAGCACATGAGAGCACTGTAATGCTTCCCTGTGCCTTCATGTGAAAGCCAAAGGCTCTCTATAGATAAAGCACCTGCCCTGTATGGATGAGCCAGGAGCTCCTGGGAGCAGACCGAACATGAGTCTGCCACACCTGGTTCCCTGGGACAGGTCTCTGGCTCAGACTCTTTGTTTGTGATGGCTGCACAGCAGGCTCTTGAGGATGGGCAGAACTAAGCCTCCATACCCCATTCAGCCACGCAGGGCCCTTGACCCTCACTGAGACTACTCAGGAGGGCAGCCAAGAGTATCCCCTTAAAGCGCCATAGTTGCCCTTAGATGGCTCACCGTGCAGCACACAGTGGGGTGAGGGGTGGGTCCCTGACCTTACTGAGCGTCCCAGCACATTGTCTTTGTGCTTCCTGGGTGCCAGAGGGTTACTTCCCCTCACGTCCTGTGAGACTCCCTGATGTGGGAGGCTGTCTTCATGAGGGAGGGCAGCTCATGCTAGAGGAGTTCAGGGATGTGTCCATCAAGTAAGTCATGAAACTGAGATGCCAACTCAGGCCAGGCCCCCCAAGGCCAGGACACCTGGCTGTTGGCCTGTCAGCCTTCTTTGAGAGCAGGCTTGACCCAGCACTTTCTGTAGAGGCCCAGGTGAGAACTGTTTTAGGCTCTGTGGGCCACACATAGTCTTCTGTCTCATTCTTTTTTCACATAGTCCTTTAAAAATGTAAAAATCCATTCTTACCTATATTAGTCTGTTTGTGCTGCCGTAACAAGATTCCACTGGGTGGTATTAAATAACGGACATTTATTTTCTCTCAGTTCTGGAAACTGGAAGTCCAAGATCAAGGTGCCAGCAATGTTGCTTTCTAGTGGGGACTCTCTTCCTGACCTGCAGATGGCACCTTCTCTGGGTCCTCACATGGTAGGGAGTGAGACCCCTGGTGTCACCTCTTCCGCTTATACAGACACCAGTCTCACAAATGAGAGCCCTGCCCTTATGACCTGCGTTAGCCTTTATTACTTCTATAAAGGCCCTGTCTCCAAATATAGTCACTTTGGGGGATAGGCCCTCAACGTGTGAGTGAGTTTGGGGGGAAACAATTCAGCTCATGGCATTAGCCTTCTAAAAATATACCATAGCCCTGATTAGTCCTGTGGGCCAAAGTTTGCTGATCCTTGATTTAGAACATGCTCTTTGGCTTCAAATCTGTGATTTTGTGGAGAAGCTAGGGGGTGCGGATCTCTGAGTGGGGTTCCTGTTGTTTCCTACTACAGAAAATCAGAGAGAAGTGAGAACACCACAGGCCTGGGTCTGTATCTGATCCCAAAGGTGGGAACCCCATGAGGGCTCATAGATGTCATCTTGAGCCCGCATCCTCTCCCTCCCAGTGCTGCCCATCCCCCTGACCCAACATCCACACTGGGGAAGCAGAGTCCCATGGTAACATAGGTGATGTTTCAGCCATCTGTGAGCTTCAAGGACGTGGCTGTGACCTTCACGCAGGAGGAGTGGGGACAGCTGAATCTGGCCCAGAGGAGACTGTACCGCAACGTGACTCTGGAGACCTGGAGCCACCTGGTCTCTCTGGGTAAGCCAAGCTCTGCCCATCACAGCAGTTTCTGTTTCAGGGACTCAAAGCTCTGGCTCTTCTTAAGGGTATGCCCGGGCTGGACCAGAGCATTCCAGAAATGGATTTCTTTGAGATACAGGTCCTGGATATTGCCACTCATTCTGCCTGTAAGGAGCCAAGCATTTTGCTGGGATTTTCCTTGGGATGTGCAGGGCCCTCCTCATCCATCCACATCTGACCCCAGGGACTGAGGGCTGGGCCAGAGGACGCAGTTCTCCTCCTCTCCAAGCAGAGCACAAAGTCCTGTGTTTTTCCACCATTGACCAGGACTTCTGCTTTCCAAACCGGATGTGATCAGCTGGCTGGAGCAAGGACAAGACTCATGGAGGGCAGAACAGGGACCTCCCCAAGGTGAGAGCAGGCCAGAGACCTGGTGAGTTAACATGGCAAGATTGCTCTCCACAGGACCCTGGGTCCAAAGAGGGGAGGAGGAGCAGAGAGCTTCCTTGGGTGTTCTCTGCTGCTTCCTCACATCCAAGGCAACCACATTCTCATCCACATAGGCCTATCCCTCTGTCCCCATGAAAAACACATGTCACTGTTGTCCCAACGTTTCTCATGTGTGGGTTCATTTCAGTTCCCATCTTCCCTTTGATCTTCATCCCTCAGCTGCTTCATCTATTCCTGGGTCCTTGTGCCCCCTCTTTTCCTTGAGTCCCTTACCCTGACTTCCACCCAGGGCAGCAGCTCCTCAGATCTCTCCATCACGCCTGGTCTTTCCCTATAGTTGGGTGTCCATCCCTCCTCCATGTTGGACATTCCTACAACTTCTAGATGATCCAGAGGTGTGGTGAGAACTTGTGCATCCTAGGAAATGGCAATGACCTATTCCTTCCAGAAGGATTCCTACTAACTCAGTTCCTGGGCTTGTTTTCCCACCTCTTCTCATCCCATAGGCCCACCTCCTTATATGCCCCAGTGTCTCAGCCGGATTGGAACTCTTTTTTTTTTTTTTTCTTTAATAGCCATATTGAGATAAAATTCACATGCCATACGATTCACTCATTTAAAGCATGCAAAGGATTTTAGTATATTCACAGCATGTGCATCTGTCACTATAATCAATTTTAGAACATGTTCATCACTGCAACTAATTAGGCTGGTTCTGATTTTTTTGTTGTTGTTTTGTTTTAATTAATAGACTTTATTTATTAGAGCAGTTTTATGTTTACCAGAAGTTGAACAGAAAGTACAGAGCTCCCATCTACCACCCTTCCCCACCACAAACACAGTTTCCTCCGTTATTAATATCTTATATTCTGTGGTACATTTGTTACAGTGGGTGAAGATGTATTCACACGTTACCAGTAGAGATCAGTAGTTTACATTAGGTTCATTCTTGGTGGTGTACATTCTGCGGGTTTGGGTAAATGTATAATGCCGTATCTCCATCATTATAGTGTCATGTAAAGTAGTTCCACTGCCCTAAATATCCTCTGTGTCCACCTATTTTTCCCTCCCTCTGTCCTAACTCCTGGAAACCACTGGTTATTTTACTCTTTCTAGTTTTACCTTTTCCAGAATGTCCTGTAGTTGGAATCTTGCAGTATGTGGCCTTTCTTAACTGAAAGCAGCCACTGTGTGTCCTTCACACCACCTTCGACCTTCACACTACCTTGTGACATTCCTTTAGCCAGAGGTGTTGGGTTTATCTTACATGTTTCTGCTCTTTCTTACCCTGTAACTCTCACCTATAGCCTCTGTTATTTTTCCCTCTGAAGTGTCACCTACTTTTACTTGTCCTTGGCCCTTCAAATGATGCCATTCTGAATTCAGTTTATGGGTGGCATCTTTCTTCTCATCTGTCATAGATACTACTTTCTAGCTGACCCACACAGTCTGTTTTCCTCATTTTGCGATCTTGATGGAGACACTGTGTAAAATGTCTAACTTCCTTTGCCCAGTTTCCAATGACCAGGCACAGCTTGGACACATCTTAGCCACCCAAAGACTTCTTTCCTTCTTCCTGTCTCCAAATACCCTTTCACTCCCTTTCATTAGGCCATTGTTTCATTTGAAAAAGTTCTCATCATCAGGGATTCCAAGGCAACACCAAACAGGAACACAGCACAGAGTCTTGGGAAGGAGAACAGTGTTGGGCATGGAGGGCATTGGACTTAGATAAGGACTTTGTCCAAGAGGGAAATGTCCTCCTGGAAGTCAGAGGAGGGCCACAGAGCGTAATTAATATTTTGCAAAACAGAGGATCCTTGTCTCCTTAGCAGACATGGAGAGTGAAGCATGGGGACTTGATCAGAAGTCTTGATAGTACCAGACGTGGGTGGCTACATGACTGAAATGGGGAGAGTGACAAGTAAAGGGGGAATCATGGAGGACCCAGGCAAGGTCCTGAGCTGAGAACCTGTACCACTCATTAGAGGCCCAATATTTCAACAAAGGGAGGAATCCCTGTTAGGACAATAAAAGGGGTGCTCATATCAATGGAACCACGTGCTGCCAGTGCACTGCCAGCCAGGCTCCTTTTGCAATTCCCATATCGGTTCATTTGTGCGTCCAAGTAAATCTTGTAAGCTAAGGATTTTTATTCCTGGCTTGCCGTCAAGGAAAATGAGCTTTACAAGTTGCTAGTTAGTAAGCCCAGTTGTAGCCCAGCCTGGCCAACTACTGCTTCAAGGACTACAGTGCTTTCCAGGAAGTCTGTGGCATTGGTTACAGAGTGGTTGAAGAGCTTTTCTTCTGTGGGTAGCCTGAAGAAATAGTAGAAATGGTGCGTTAAGAATATTAAGTCGGTGTTGGTGTTTGGGATCCTGTTTCAAGATCCAGAATCTGAAAATAGACTAAGATTCTGGGTCAGTAATCGAGGTTGAGGTACCAGTTAGGCTCTTGTATTAATTTCCTGTGGCTGCTGTAACAGATTACCAGTTGAGTGGCTTAAAACAACATGAATCAGGGGCGCCTGGGTGGCACAGTGGTTAAGCGTCTGCCTTCCGCTCAGGGCGTGATCCCGGCGTTCTGGGATCGAGCCCCACATCAGGCTCCTCCGCTATGAGCCTGTTTCTTCCTCTCCCACTCCCCCTGCTTGTGTTCCCTCTCTCGCTGGCTGTCTCTATCTCTGTCGAATAAATAAATAAAATCTTTAAAAAAAAAAAAAAAACATGAATTGATTCTCCCACAGTTCTGGAGGCCAGAAACCTGACATCAGTACCATTGGGCTGAAACCAGGGTGTAGAGTCATGCTCCCTTGGAAGGTTCCAGGAGGAAATCTGTTCCTTGTCTCTTCCAGCTTCTGATGGCTGCAGCATTCCTTGGTTTGTGCCCACATCACTTCAGTCTTTAAGGCCAGCATCTTCAAATCTCTTTGTTCCGTGTTCCTATCACCTCTGTGTGTATCAAATCTCTACCTCCCCCTTACAAGAACACTTCTGGTGACATTTAGGGCCTACACAGATACTCTCCGTATCTCAGGTTCCTTAATATAAGCATTGGCAAAGACCCTTTTTCCAAATCAGGTACCACATTCACAGGCTTCCCAGGCAATGAGAATGTAGGTATCTTTTGTGATTATTGAGGGCTGTATACCGTTAGGCCCAGCTATTTTGTGGATCCCTTCTTTAATCTTTACCCTCCCCTGCTTATTCTTATTCCTCTTCTCCCTCTTTGGGGACCAGTCCTCCTGGGTCACCTCTTCATTATCTTTGCTTTTTTTTTATACTTTATCACCGATATCCTATTTGCTGATCCATCCCCCCCCTTTTATTAACATCCTGCATGAAATAACAATCCATGGATTAGAAACAAACCCAGAAACACCTCTTACACTTGGTTGTCTCCTTCATCCCATCCTCCCCCTCTAATGCATCCTCAGTAAATCAGGTATTTTGGATTTCTCTCAGACTGGAAGAATACATTTGAAAAGAAAGAGTCAGCTTCCAAAGAGGATTTTGCTGTGGAAGAAGCATTCCACCACATAGAAATGAAACACTGCATATGGGAGGAGGGCCCCTGGTTGGTGTCATTAGGAGAAAGGCAGGATTGGAGGAACCAGGTAAAGAAGCACCAGGAGGACTCTTTGAGTCAAATGGTACTTACCTCACAGACACTGTCTGCTCAAGGGGAACATTGTGAGCATGACCTTGGGGGAAGCTACCTGAGTGTAAGCCTTCTATCTCCAACATTACGCAAAAGAACACATTTCCATACGTTTGACTCACAGGTTAAAAAGTTGAAACAGAATTCATTTTTCATTAATCACAAGAAAGGCTGGGCTGATCAGAAGCCCTATGAAAATCACCAAAGTGCTAGAGCCTTCTGTCAGAGCATTTATTTGAATAAACTTGGAAATGTTGAAATGAGAAATAAAAAGCTTTATGAATATACTGTCAGTAGTGACTCCTTCAACTATGGCACCTCCCTTCGATTTCATAATAGGCATTTTTCAGCAGAGAACAACAGTAACTGTACAGACTATGGAAACATTATTAATCATAGCATGTCTCTGAATGAACACAACCCGATGCATTTTAGAGAATGTCAGGATGAGTGTGATGAATGCCTTGTACAAACTGAAATAAATGATCCTAGAGAAGCACCACTTAGATGTGAGGAGGAACATAATGCCTTCCACACAGCCTCATCTTTTGCTCACTGTGACATCGTTCAGACTGGAAAGAAGTCACATGCATGCAATCAGTGTGGAAAATCTTTCAGCTGTTGCTCTAAGCTTGTTATACACCTGAGAACCCACACTGGAGAAAAGCCCTATGAATGTACTCAGTGTGGGAAGTCTTTCAGCCAGAGCTATAGCCTCGTCATCCATCAGAGAACCCACACCGGAGAAAAGCCCTATGAATGTAACCAGTGTGGGAAATCCTTCACCCAGAGTTCCAAACTTATTAGGCATCAGCGAACTCACACTGGAGAAAAACCATATAAATGTCACGAATGTGGAAAATCTTTCAAGTGGAACTCTAACCTTATTGTCCATCGAAGAATCCATACTGGAGAGAAACCTTATGAGTGTACTCATTGTGGAAAGTCCTTCAGCCAAAGCTCTGACTTTGTTGCACATAAAAGGACTCACACTGGAGAGAAACCCTATGAATGTAACCAGTGTGGAAAGTCCTTCATTCGAAGCACTCAACTTTTTAGGCATCTGCGAACTCACACTGGAGAGAAGCCATATAAATGCAATCAGTGTGACAAAGCTTTCACTGGGAGCTCCCACCTTATTGAGCATCAGAGAACTCATACTGGAGAGAAACCTTTTGAATGTAATCAGTGTGGGAAGGCCTTTACTGGGAGCTCTCGTCTTCTTTCACACGAGAGAATTCATTCTGGAGAGAAACCATACGAATGTAACAACTGTGGGAAATCTTTTCGGCACCGATCACAGCTTGTTGTGCATCAGCGAATCCATACTGGAGAGAAACCTTATGAGTGCAGTCAATGTGGAAAAGCTTTCAGCCAGAGGTCTCCCCTCATTGTGCATCAAAGAACACACATCGGAGAGAAGCCCTATCAGTGTAACATGTGTATTAAAGCCTTCCGTCAGAGGTCACGCCTTACTGAACATGAGAGAACACATACTGGAGAAAAGCCCTATGAATGTATTGACTGTGGAAGAGCCTTTACTGATCGGTCGACACTTGCAAAACACGAGAGAACACACACTGGCGAGAAACCCTATGAATGTAATCATTGTGAAAAGGCCTTTAGTCAGCGATATCAACTTACTAGGCATCAGAGAATTCATATTAGAGAAAAAACTCTATGAATGTAATGAATGTGGGAAGATTTTCAGTTACAATAAATCCCTTATTCAACATGAAAAAACTCATGGGAGAGAAGCTGAATAATCAAGATGGGAAGCTCACAGCCAAACCTTTATTAGACATCAGGTGACAAAGGTATGACTGTCAGTGTGGTCTAATGACCATGTGCATCAGATTTGCTTGGAATGTTCTTGAAACTGCACATTACCAAGCTTACCTTGATCAACTAAATCAGAATCTCTGGCAGTAAAACCCAGGAGCCTACAGTTCCCCAAAGCAGCACAAGTAATTTGTACATTAAAATGTGTTTACATCTGCATTTAGATGAGAAGCTGTGAACATACCACTGATTTAAAACTGTCAGACCTCTTAGCAGGAGTTAGGAAATTCAGTATGTAGCTATACCCACCAAATAATCTTTTTAGTGTAAACAACCACCCAAACTTAATCAGACATTGACCCTGTAACACATTCCTAGAAATAGTGGACTGGAAGATGTTCTCTTCTTTAATCTTATTTTTTTGGACTGGAAGATATTCTTGATGTGAAGCCCCAGACACGCAATCTAAGAAGAACTCTGCATGACAAAGTTGGTATTGAGTGATGAAATATGAAGCCAGCCAATGTAAACTAGCAGTGAACACAACAAATTGGGGGAGGACTGAGGATGGAAAGTCTCCCAAATTGGTTTTTATTAGAATTAAAAGTAGACTCTGAATAAATCAAAGACTCTGTTGTGCTCTGATTTCACTTTGTTGCTCAATTAGGTTGACTATAATCAGAGCAGGGTGTATAGCATATATGGAAAATATTTACCAGGTGAAGTGAAAACAGGACCCAAAGTAGTATATACACAAAATGTTACAACCATATAAAAAACATGCACACAGATAGTTGGTTAAGAAGGTCCCTTCAGCAGCATGTTCAAAACAAAGGCCGAAATATAAGTCAACAATGGTGAAGAAAGTGGGAGAGGCCATAACGGCAGATTTGAGCAAGGTGAAAGCAGGTGTGAGAGCATCACCTGGAGGGGCAGAGTGGAAAGGCTGAAGCCTGGATCATGTGAAGAGAGGGCTGGAGCAGTAGAGGCCACAGCAGCCTAGCAGAGCTGTACACCAGGAGGTGGGCGGAGAAAAAGATCTTTGAAACTCCAAATTTTCTCTCCCTTCTCCCCTATTTTTCTTGCCTTACAGAGGGTATCTGGCTGTGAGTAAGCAGAAAATAGAGTAGGAAGCAAGTTACGTACTAAAAATAGTCTGGGGGACCAGGGAATTTGGTGGATTATGTTCCAAAACAAGGGCTGCCTTATTTGGATATCGTGAGGACCGTCACCCTAGCAGCTGGTTCTTGCACTTTTCACCCTCTAGCAAAGCATGCCATTAGACTGGTCTCACCCACCTATTTGAACTTCCCATCTTCTTTCATAGCCTCTTCAATATGGATGGGAGCCAAGGCGTGAAAGATGAAGAAAGCCTTCAACACGAGAGAGAAAAAAAATATGTAAGATAAAACAGAAGCCAGCCCCATGGGGTGCCTGGGTGGCTCAGTCATTCAGTGTCTGCCTTCAGCTCAGGTCATGATCCCAGGGGCCCCACATCAGGCTCCCTGCTCAGCAGGAAGCCTGCTTCTCCCTCTCCCACTCCCCCTGTTTGTGTTCCCTCTCTTGCCATGTCTCTCTGTCAAATAAATAAAATCTTTAAAAAAAAAGCCAACCCCAAAGAGAACATATATTTGGGGACCCAAATACTTAAAAGGTTTATTCCAGGAGTGAGTCAAAAAATAATTGCAAGTGAAAAATAAATCCAGGATGCCTTTTTTTTTTAAGATTGATTTTTTTAGAGAGAGCAAGAGGGGGAGGGGCAGAGGGAGAGGGAGAGAAGATCTCAAGCAGACTCCATGCTGCGTGCAGAGCCCAATGCATAACGATGAGATCACGACTTGAGCCCAAACCAAGAGTCAGATGCTTAACCGATTGAGCCACCCAGGCACCCCAAGATCCATGTATTTGACCCTGATGCTAATACTTCTTCTTAGAAGAAGCAGAGGACACATGAAATTGGAATAAAAGAGGGGGTTTTTAATCAGATTGTTCTGATTGGCCCTTCACTGAACAGTATTTGCATAGATAAGATATAAACAGTAGGTACTGAGTTTTTGTTTTTGTTTTTAAGGAAGAAAGCCAGAGCTATGACATGAGGATTTCATTATGGCAAGAGCAGAGCATCATTGTTCCCAGCACTGTCACGGACGGTAATGCTATAGTCTCTAGCTGTTGTACAAGGGGAGAGAGACATAGTGAGGAGACGAGTATCCTCATTTTAGGAAGCAGCCTCTTAAATATGATAGACAGGTTATTTAGGAGACCAAAAGTAGAGCATAAAACGGTAATATGTCAGAAATTGGAAGCAAATAGAGGAGCAACAGTGTGAGCTAAATCTACACTCCTGAGCAGAGCAGGAAGTCAGTAAAGTCTACAGGCCATAAAAGATCAGAATTACAGAGATGGCCTCAGGAAGAACTGGAACAGAAATGGTTAGAAGTCGTTGGTGGGCTGTGTGACTGTTGGGGAGGGTGGGGCTGGAGATCACTGGTTTTCATTTTATACCTTCAGTAGTAACTCATTCCCTGGTGGTACACTATCTATTTGGGTAACAGATTGCTTCCAGTGTGTGTCTCTAGGTGAGCAGAACAACGATACATGAGGACATCTGCAGTTGATTTGTGGGATTATATACAATTTTCTTTCTTTTGATTCAGTGTTGCTATAGTACTAGATTGACAATTCAAAAAGCTGGGGGGAGGGGGAAAGATGTCAGACTTTCCAATTTGCCAATTAGACTTTATCCAGAATCGCAGGAAGGCTCCTTGATTTCTTAGAAGTCCCTGGTATTAAAGGGGGGTGGCTTAGTCTTTTAAGACTTGATTTTCCGGAAACCTTAATACCAGGAAGTCAGAAGACCCCCAAGAGTGGGGACCTGGAGAGGTGCTGGTATCCTGGGACAAGATGGGACAACACAGTTGTGTGAATTTGCATAACCAAGTACTGAATGTACTTCCCTCAAGGTCACTCTGGCAGTTACCTGGTATCTATCATAAAACCCTTTAAGTAATATAGCTCTCATGATTTATATGCGACCCTGTGGTTGAGATGGAAAATGTCTTAGCTAGGGCTGCCCGCACAGAACACGTGGGGACTTTGCTTCCTGGCTGGATAGTTGGTCCTGCTGCCTGCACCACTGTTACTGCATAGCTGTCAAGAGATGCCAGAGCCTGGGAGGAAGAACTTGCCCAACAGATCCAGCAAAGCACATGTTTGACAATTCTTGTTGACCAAACATCTGAGAGGTGTCCGCATTCAGCAAGTTGAAAGTACCGTCATTCAGTGAAGGAGCTACTGGAGACTCCGGTATGGAAGATGTGTGGGATGCCACAGTGTCCTCAAGTCCCTCTTTCCATAGTAGGGACTCCACGCAGGAGGTTAGTGATGATGTACGCCTGGAGACTAAGCCCAGTGGGAATTGGGAGGAGGAGGAGATGAAGGGACAGGGAATGGAAGGATGCAGCTGCTGCTCTGTATGTGATCAGTGCATCAGGCCCTGCTCTCCTAGGTATTCTACCCCCTCCTAAGTGAGAAACCTAAGGCTCATAGGACCCAAGAAGTCCGCTCATTTGAAATAGGAACCTGAGACCTCCCCACCCGAATGATTCCCATACCCAGAGGCCAGTGGTTTCTTAGCGAAACATGCATAAGACCCACCTGAGAGGAACTGTTAGAATTGCAGGTTCCTGGGCCCATCTTCAGAGAGTCCACTTGGTCAGGCTGAGGTGGTTTCTAGATATTTGCATAGTTCAAGTACCCTTTCTAGTTTTTTCTTAACATTTTGGAGTGTTTTCATTGGTTTTGTTTTGTCTTTTTTTTTTTTTTTTTAAGATTTTATTTATGTATTTGACAGAAATAGAGACAGCCAGAGAGGGAGGGAACACAAGCAGGGGGAGTGGGAGAGGAAGAAGCAGGCTCCTAGTGGAGGAGGCAGATGCTTAACAACTGCGCCACCCAGGCTCCCCGCTGAGCCACCCAGGCGCCCCTTGTTTTGTCTTATAAAGATTTTTAAATAATCTCTACACCCAATGGGCTCAAACTCAGAACCCCAAGATCAAGAGTCACGCTCCACCAACTGAGCCAGAGCGGTGCCGTTATTTTTTTCTTAACGTTTTGTTTTGTTTTGTTTATAACATTTTGTAAAGAGTAATCTCAAAATTGTATATCCATGTATCTGTTTTCTTTGTTGGTTTCATTTAAATTTGTGGCTTTTTTTTTTTTTTGTAAAAACCCTAAATGATACCACATCTATTACATGTGACCCAGAGGCTCCTTTCAACAAGAGACAGAAATCCATCCTCTCTCCCCCTTTTCAGAATACAGATATCAAAATAATCCTACACATAATTTTGAACAACTAGCAGTGGAACTGCTGGGGGCCCACAAGGCCACCCCCACCACATCCAGAGATTTCTAGACGAATTCATGAGACTCAGCCTATCATTGTACTCACAGCTATGATTTATTAGAGTGATGTAGAAAGGATACGCAGTTGGAGCGTAAGGGGAAAGACAGGTGAAGTCTGGGGGAATCTATGTCCAGACTTGCAATGCTGTCCCTCCCCTGAGGGGGTCATATGAAGGTCACTGAGGATCAGGCAAGGAGGCACTTCTGTCTAGCATGTACCAAATTCCAGACTCCCAGAGGAAAGGAGGTGCTCAGTGCAAATCACATTGTTTGCATAGTCTGGGCACAGAGACATCCTTATTAGTTGGGGTACAAATAACACTCTTAACACCCAAGTTGCCAGATGCCAGCCAAGGGCCAACCTTGAAAATAGGAGCTTGTAACAGCTGAAACCTCAGACCTGCTGTGTTAATCCTTTCTGTGCGAACATTCATACCTCTTCCAAAATGAATATATTTAGCAGTATTCACAGTACCTTTCCGTTAACGTGTTTAGACTGCAGCTCTGGCTGCCCAACTGGATAAAGTACAGGGTTCATATAATTCCTGCTTGAGACTGGCTTTCAGAATCGCACCTCTGCACCTCAGACCTGACGTTCCTAGCCGTGATTCCCTTCTGTAGACGTGAATCCCATTTGGACTGCTCCAGGCTTAGCTTAAATGCCAGAGTACCCTGATAAGAGAACAAAAAATGATGCTGCTTTTTCCCTCTTATAAATACCCTAAACATAAAATGTGAATTTCTGTGTTAAACATTCTTTTTTTAATGTAAACTCTGCCCAACATGGTGTTTGAACTCATGACTCGAGATCAAGAATAGAGTCAAATGCTCTACCAACAGAGCCAGCAAGGTGCCCTGGTGTGTCAGACATTCTTAGTAATGTTCAGGTCAAGTTTACTACCTGGAACTTCTATTTACTATGCAGGCATGTTGCATCACGGTAGTTAATGAAGACAGCACAAGTAGAACGGTATGGACCTAAGGTGACTCTGAGATCCACTACCTTATTGTACTTTTGTCATTCTGGGGGCTGTGGAAGCTTCTGGTTTTCTTTCTTTCTTTTTTTTTTTTTTTTTTTTAAGATTTTATTTATTTATTTGACAGAGAGAGACAGCCAGTGAGAGAGGGAACACAAGCAGGGGGAGTGGGAGAGAAAGAAGCAGGCTCCCAGCGGAGAAGCCTAATACAGGGCTCGATCCCAGGACTTTGGGATCACACCCTGAGCGGAAGGCAGATGCTTAATGACTGAGCCACCCAGGCGACCCTGGTTTTCTTTCAACATCATCAGCTGTTAGCATCTTAGCTCTTGAGGATAGGATACTAAGGCTGTATGAATTTTACAATGTGCTCTGTGTATATAACATTACCCAAGAACTATTCATATTCATTCATGTAAAATGTGTGATGGAGGAGTTTCTGGATATTTAGGACTTCATTCTTTGTTTTTATTTTTTTCAATGAGGGATCACCCTTTGCCTACTGCACATTGAGGTCACACATCTAGCCATCCTAGGTAAAAAAACAGCTTGTGCATCAGTCCAAATTTGAGGATTCTACATTTGGCTGCTTCACGGCAGGACCCTTTCCTTCACAGGTCTGGGGATTCCAGTCAACCTGTATCCTGAGCTTGGAAATGCTCTGCTCCAGTGGGGTTACTTTCCCTAGCAGTCTTCCTGATGTTTGGCCACAGCTATGCTAAGTTCCCTAGGAAGATGCTCAAAGAAACCCAGCATCTTTCTCCCATGAAATGTGAGGACACGAGAGCTCTTCCCAGCTGCCAGGCAGAGGGCCCAGAAGGCTCCAGAGAGTCCAGACCAGAGAGGGCACCCAACAAAAGCTGGATGAACTAACATAGAAAGATCATATGGTAAGGTAAGCAAATGGTCTGAAATTAGCTGGTAAAAGTAAAACTAAGACAATCCAAAGAGCTTAGAAGAAAGGATTTAAACATGGCCTAGCAGTAGATACATAGATCTAACCTAGGGAAATGCAAATTTAAAAGGGTGATCACTGTTTCATGCCCACTGGCTTTGCAAGGGATTTTTTTTTTAATTGTAAAGCCCATATATCAGGGGTTGGTGAGGGAGATGCGCTGATAAAGTGTCGAGGGGTATAGTTTCTGGAAAGATACTAGGGTATGAAGAACTTTACAGGGTTTCAAACCACTTGATTCAATAACCTGTTCTGCAGGGGGATATTTTATGTTAGCAAAAGTCAAAATCTACAAAGATTTTAAGTGACCATGAACCTTTAGAAATAGTCCAACTGGAAAAAAAAATGGTAGCAATACCAGGAAAATGGGTAAATCTACAGTCGTTTGGGAAACTTAAATGTATTTCTCCCAGAAAAAAAAAAAAAAAAAAAAAGGCTAAGGAAGTTACGTGATTCACCCTGAAATGATTAACAAGCTTGACATAACAGACATTCATAAAACATGCACATACACTTGTGACTAAATACGTTTTCAGTTTAATACATTATTCCTGCCAAGAACTTGGTGAGCTTTCTGTGTCCTGATGAGGAGTTTCTTCACGTCAGAACTTCCCTCAGTGGGTGCCTTGATCATTAGCTTCTCTCTCTGTCCCTCTTTCTCCATATGGAGTCCGCATTATTCATCCATGAGGTCTTTTGGATCTGTCTACCAGGACTATTATCTTTTTTTTTTTTTAAGATTTTATTTATATGAGAGACAGCACAAGTGGATGGGGGGGAAGGGGCAGAGGGAGAAGCAGACTCTCCACAGAGCAGGGAGCCCAACACGGGGCTTGATCCCAGGACCCCAAGATCATGACCTGGGCCGAAGGCAGATGCTTAACCAACTGAGCCACCCAGGTGCCGCTGCCCTATTATCTTTTCCATCAAGATTCCCATTTCTTTATATTTTTTTCCTGTCACGAGCTATTTCTTCTGTGGTTCTCTACAGACCCCTCCTCCATACCACTTTGTCTACTGAGGTTCTTAACTTGAAACTCATTTTTTCAGCCCCAGAAAGTCCCTATGGTCCAATTGGACCCCACTTTAAATGGATGGAGTGAGACTAATACCTCAACAAAGTTGTTAAAAATAATAAGGAAGGGTCTGGGGCGCCTGGGTGGCACAGCAGTTAAGCATCTGCCTTCGGCTCAGGGCGTGATCCCGGCGTTATGGGATCGAGCCCCACATCAGGCTCCTCCACTGTGAGCCTGCTTCTTCCTCTCCCACTCCCCCTGCTTGTGTTCCCTCTCTCGCTGGCTGTCTCTATCTCTGTTGAATAAGTAAATAAAATCTTAAAAAATAATAATAATAATAATAATAAGGAAGGGTCTTACATGCTTATATGGAAAGATTTCCAGAATATTGTTAAACGAATAAAAGCAAGGAAAAATTCAGTATGTGGTAGGCCATCTTTTACACTTGTGTAAGAGTGAAAAAACTACTTATACATATTTACTTGTGAATGCATAATATATCTACAGAATGACCTCTAAGAAACAAAAAATAGTAGTTGCTCATGAGGAGGGAAGTTGGTGGGAGTCAAGGGACAGAGGAAGATCTCACCAGATATCCAATAGTACCTTCTGAATTTCAAGCCATGAGAATGTATTACTTGTTAAAAACCATATTTTTTTACATTTTTAAAAACAACGATGAGGGCCTGAACCAATGCCCTTGTGATGGAAATAGAAAGAAAGGAGCAGGAGAGATTTTTAGGACAGAAAAATCCACAAACCACAGATTCACTTTTCTAATACTATGTAACCAACGTAGTGGTTTAAAACAATGATTTCTTTAATTTCTCACTGTTCCATAAGTTGATTGGGATCAACTGGGTGGTTCTTCTCACTTACAGCCTCTCATGCAGTTTCAAGGTAGCTACAATGGGAGCTGGATTCACTTGAAGACCCAGAACGAAGATGATGTACTGACAAACTGGCAGTTGCTGCTGGCTGCCAGCTGTGAGCTCAGCTGGGATTCTTGACTGGAGCATTCACATTAGACCCCTCCATATGGCTTAGGCTCTTCTCAGCATGGTGGCTGGGTTCTAAGATGGCAAGTCCCAAGAATGAGCATTCCAGGGGACCTACGCAGAATCTGAAACGCTTCTTATGATTTGGCCTCAGAAATCACACATCATCCCTTCTGCTACATTTTATTGGCTAGTCAGTCAGGGTCAGCCCAGAGTCAGGGGGAGAGGAAACAAGTTCCACCTCCTGGTGGGAAGAGAGATGAAGAATTTGGGCCATCTTTAATCCACCGTGGAGACTCAGTGACTCAAGCAGGAGTAATAGAAAGGAATCTTTCTCAAAGAATCTTAATCCTATATCAGATTATGATACAACAGAAGTAGGCCGAGGCGACATGAAGGAGTAAGCTTGGAGCGCAGGAACAGTAGGTGTGCTTTTGGACAGGTTATATTGAGGCGCCCAAGGGACATCAAGGTGGAGCTGACCAGTTTCAAATGTTAGCTAAGGGGGTGCTTGGGAGGCTCAGTCGTTAAGTGTCTGCCTTTGGCTCAGGGCGTGATCCCAGCGTTCTGGGATCGAGCCCCACATCAGGCTTCTCCGCTAGAAGCCTGCTTCTTCCTCTCCCACTCCCCGTGCTTGTGTTCCCTCTCTGGCTGGCTGTCTCTCTCTCTCTGTCAAGTAAATAAATAAAATCTTAAAAAAAAAAAATGTTAGCTAAAGTAAGGAAAAACACGGTACGTGCCTATGTTTGTTTAAGTTTCACAAGAGAGCTATAAAAGTGTGTTCTTTGAGCATCTAGACTCTTGCACTTTCTGTGAATCTCTGCCTGGGACACTTTCCACCTAAATATCCTCATGGCTCCTGCCCTGATCTCCTTCAGGCCTCCTCCCACTTGTGGATTTTTCCCTCCTCAGGGAGTGGATTTTCAAGCACATAGAGGAATGGTGTGAGACTGCTCTAAAGGGTTTGTTTTTTTTTTTCCCCAAAGATTTTATTTCTTTGTCAGAGAGAGGTGGAAAGCACAAGCAGGGACAGCAGCAGGCAGAGGGAGAAGCAGGCTCCCCTTTGAGCAGGGAGTCTGATGCGGGGCTCGGTCCCAGGACTCTGGGATCATGACCTGAGTGGAAGGCAGCTGCTTAACCGATTGAACTACCCAGGCGTCCCTCTAAAGGGTCTTTTTTTTTCTTTTTAAGATTTTATTTATTTGACAGAGAGAGAGACAGCTAGAAAGGGAACACAAGCAGGAGGGGTGGGAGAGGGAGAAGCAGGCTCCCCACTGAGGAGGGAGCCCGATATGGGGCTCGATCCCAGGACCCTGGGATCATGACCCAAGCTGAAGGCAGACGCTTTACAACTGAGCCACCAAGGCGCCCCCCCTCTAAAGGCGTTTTAAAAAGAAAGATGTGGGTTGGAGCACAGCGAGCTCTCAAGACTGGATGAAGGTATGCAAGAGGTCTATTGAAGATTTATGTTTAAAGAGAAATCACCTTTGGGATGCCTGGGTGGCTCAGTCGGTTAACCGTCTGCCTTTGGCTCAGGTCATGTTCCCAGGGTCCTGGGATCAAGTCCCGCATGGGGCTCTCTCCTCAGCAGGGAGCCTGCTGCTCCGGCTGCCTGCTGCTCCCTCTGCTTGTGCTCTCTTTGTCTCTTCCTCTGACAAATAAAATCTTAAAAAATAAGTAAATAAATAAAGAGAAATCACTTTCAGATGTTCTTGGGACCTGATTATCCACGGAATCATGCACCAGATCATCCATCCTAACAACTAAAATCCCATCACTATATTCTCTAGTGGCACAACAACATTATAAATTAGTAATTGAAAGAAAGAGCACAATCTGGATATTTTAAATATCATCCAAAAGCTTTTTGGTCAAAGAGGAAAATAATAAATATATAAAATTAAAAATAATCTGATTTTATTTAGTTACAAAATTAATATTCTCCCTATTAAAACTGTAGGAATACATACAAAATTATTATCAAAGTTTGCTTTAAAAACAAAAGCCTGGGTGGCGAAGTCGTTAAGCGTCTGCCTTCGGCTCAGGGCGTAATCCCGGCATTCTGAGATCGAGCCCCACATCGGGCCCCTCTGCTGGGAGCCTGCTTCTTCCTCTCCCGCTCCCCCGTTTGTGCTCCCTCTCTCGCTGGCTGTCTCTCTGTCAAATAAATAAAATCTTAAAAATAAATAAATAAAAATAAAAACAAAAGCCTATATTATGGACAAATGTATCTTAAGCTTTTTAGTCTCAAGACCCCTTCACAGTTTTTTTGGGTTTTTTTGTTTTTTGTTTTTTTCAGAGACAGGGAGAAGGGGTGAGGGGCAGAGGGAGAGAGAGAAAGAATCTTAAGCAGACTCCATGCCCAGCACAGAGCCTAACACATGGCTCAATCTCACGACCCTGAGATCATGACATGAGCCGAAATCAAGAGTCAGACACTTAACCGGCTGAGCCACCCAGGACCCCTTCATAATCTTAAAAATCATTGAGGACCCCAAGCAGTTTTTTGTTTATGGAGGTTCTGTCTATCAATATTTGCCATATTAAGAATTAAAACAGAAAAAATAATATTATATTTCATTTTTAAAAATAAATCCATTATACATTAACATATGTTATAGGCTGAATTGTGTCCCCTGGAAATCCATATATTTAAGTCCTAACTCCATACCTCAGAATGTGACCTTATTTTGAGATAGGGTCTCTATAGAGGTAATTAAGTTAAACCGAGGTCGCTATGGTGATCCCTGCTCCAATATGACTGATTTATTTATAAAAAGACATGCACACAGGGAGAAGTCCCATGAAGGCGAAGGCAGAGATCTACAGGCCAAGGGATGCCAAAGATTGCCAGGAAACCAGCAGAAGCTAAGAAAAGTGGAATAGAGAAGTCTCTCTCTTAGGCCCTCTGAACAACCAAACCACATGAAAACCTTGATCTAGGACTTCTAGCCTCCAGAACTGAGACAATAAATTTCTGTTCTTCAAGTCACCCAGTTTGTGGTACATTGTTCTGGCAGCCCTAAGAAATGAACACAACATTTTGTTTTGTTAAAAAAAAAAAATCTACTTTATAGAAAATAACTATATTTCCCAAAACAAATAAATATTGGTGAAAAGCGTAGCACTGCATTATATTTTTGCGAATCTCTTTAATGTCAGGCTTGATGGAAAGCAGCTGGTTTCCAAAGCTGCTTGTGCCCTTGAGAACTGCAGAACTCAGCACTGGAGAACTCAGTGCTACATTAAGAGACAACCAAACTCTAACAAGGCTTCTAGCAGCACTGATGAGGGAACAGAAGACAAGCTGAGGACAAAGCAGAATTTGACACTCCACCCCCCCCCCCACCATGGGATATATGTGACATTCCTCAGGCACTCCTGGCTGCCCTAAAGCTAAGGAAAGGAAAAACAAATAGCTTATAGAGATCACAATCCTGCAAGACCCAAGTCTCCATCAGTTAGCGATCTACAAGAACAAAGCATTTCTATCAATAACCTAGCTTCCAGAAGGAGATGTAGATACAGTTAAATGTCCTTATAACCTGCAGCCCACTGACAGATACTTAAAGCGGGCAGAGTATAATGTTCCTCCAGGAAGCTCCCAACTGTCTTCATGTCCGTGCCTTGCTAGAGGGAAGAACAGCCTTAGCTTGAAAATGGCAAGGCCTCCGGTATCCTTTGACTCTACTTTAACATATGAAAATTCTTTTGAAACCTCCCTTTTCCTTACCTTCCCCAACCCCATGGTATATAATCAGCCACCCTCACTACCCTGGGGCAGCATCTCTTTCTGCCCACAGGTCCTGTCCCCATGCTTTAATAAACCACCATTTTGCACCAAAGACGTCTCAAGAATTCTTTCTCGGTCGTCGGCTCCAGATTCCACCCACTGAGCCTCCCCTATATTCCAAAACTACATCATCATAATGCTGTGTCCCTAGAAAGACACCAGCCTTCCATTAAAATGCCTGCTTAGGGGCGCCTGGGTGGCGCAGTCGTTAAGCGTCTGCCTTCAGCTCAGGGCGTGATCCCGGCGTTCCGGGATCGAGCCCCACATCAGGCTTCTCCACTAGGAGCCTGCTTCTTCCTCTCCCACTCGCCCTGCTTGTGTTCCCTCTCTCGCTGGCTGTCTCTCTCTGTCAAATAAATAAATAAAATCTTTAAAAATAGATAAATAAAAATAAAATGCCTGCTTAATGTCTCTCTGAGAAATGCTGCCAGGAGAAATTGCTGTTTGTTCTAGCAACACCCAACGATAGGCTCCTGACCTCCCTTTCTTACTGCATTTACTAAAAAGAGCTTAGAATTGGGAATTCTTCCTGTCTCTTTGAGATGTCTGTGTATATCCTACAACTCAGAAGGATCTTTCTCAAGGACCTGAAAGCCATTCCTTTGAAATAGTACCATCAGGAAGGAGAGGGCCCCTCTAACTTTGGTAATTAACAGCTGGCACCATGCCACGGCTGGCTTAAACGTATTTACACTGACAAACACTTTGTAATTCTCCACAGGAGCCTTGCTCTCTCCCGCTTCTAATTCTCTCATACCTCTGCATAAGGTCCAGTCTTTAAAAGGTCCAGTCACCTCTGCATAAATGCAAATGGAGCTCAGTGCTTTTCCTACTGTCAGAAGTTACTGAATAAAATCTGTTTTCACAATGTTAAGTAATGACCCTTTTGTTTATCTTTAATACTTTCAATCTGTTGCAATATTACTCATTCAGAAGCCTCCGGAAAACTCTATTGTACATTTGTAAGAGAATGGAAGTGGAGGGGAAAAGCTATTATTATGCACTTAGTTCTGAACTCACCAATTCAGAGGAAGGGTCTCAGGAAACTCCAGGTGTCCTTGGTCCACACTTTGAGAACTATTGCAATAGACAAACCCCCTATAATATAATCAAGGAGAACACAAAACAAGTAGTAGAAAATTAAAAATTAAGACAACAGGGAAACATCATGCATTGAAGATTCAGCACCATTAGAACCAGGAGAAAGTTGAGCCCAGCGACTCATTCCATATAAATACATGGGGCTTGTTCCCAAGAAGATAATAGATCCAACCACCCCCACCTTTCCCATCCTTTGTGGGTCTTCTGCTAAGGGGAAGGCAATGGTTCTTTCTGGGAACTGCTCTGCCCACCAAGAAAGGAATACTGCCTGGAAATTGTGTTGGTACCCAGTAGGGGCCAAATTCAGTGTCCCAGAAACTGCCCAATTAATTGTTACCACAGCAGCCACTGTCACCTGCTCGAGTGAAGATGCCCGACAAATGCACGTCCTGGTACTATTGACCTTGTCGCGATGGGTCCTGGGTGGGATGGCAAGGCGAGACACCCAGCAGAGAGTAGACTGGTTGCTGCCCTGGGGGCGGGGGGCAGGGGACTAGGCAGAGAGAGGCAGAGGAGAGTACAGAGATGGGAGAGAGTGTGGACTTTGCCAGCTGCTCTCTCCCAGCCGGTGACCACAGTCGCTCACCCTTTTATCGTGTTCCTGGTTTATTGTCTGTCCCTCCCCACGACACCATCAGCCCCTTGCGGGCGGGTGGGCGAGCAGCTCTCTCTTCTCTTCCCGTGTGCCTGGTTTGTAGCACACAATAGTCAAATAAATATTGCTAAGGTTCGACTGCAACCTGGTGAACATCTGCTTTTTTCTCTCCTCGTTATTAATAAAAATTGTAATGGACCCTAAAAGACCCACAGAAATGACACCTCTCAAAGGGAACACCCCAAATCAGGAGAACACAATCAGCTATCAGAAACCGCGCCCGCCCCCTTCCGGTCACTAAGCTCCCCCAAATCCATGATATTAAAACGTTTTCATGTTCATGTAATTTTGATGCACAGAAACAGGTTTTAAGCACAACGCCAGGGTATGTTCCAAAGAGTAAAGAGTGCCAGCTAGGACGCTCCGGCCCCGGGTTTCAAAGCAGGGCACCGCGCTCCAGGGTGGACAGAATGGCATCGTCCAGCGGGGCCGCAGGAGCAAAGGCTGAGGAACGCGGCCGGCCCCGGGGCCACTAAGGCGCCGCGGCCGCGCTCAGACGCGAACTCCCAACGGCTAGGCTGCGAGGACGATGCCCCCCACGACCCGGGTCCCTTCGCGGCTCGTCCGGCCCCCCTTCCCTCTCACCACCCCCCCACCCCGGGCACGGAGACGCCCAGTTGCCCAGAGCCCCGGCATGCGCGGCAGCCGGCAGTCGCCACCGCAGCCACCCACCGCCATCAGCCCAACACTGCCTCGCCGCGGTCTGTGGCAGGAGCGCCCCCAGTGGCCGGAGGCCCGACGGATGGACGGTCCCTTCGGGCCGAAGCCAAAAGGTTGTCGTTGGTGGAAGCCTCGACGAACTAAGGTTTTCATTGGTCGGGCGCTACGGCGCGCCGCACTGTCTTCTGGGAGTTGTAGTCTCAGCGTCACCAGTGCGGCCGCCATTGTCCGGCGGGCAGCGAGTCCGGTGGTCCCTGAGGCCGGGGCTGCTCTCGGTTTCACGGCCGCTTCGGGCTCCTGTCCTCGACCTGTCGGTCCAGGATGAACCCCGAAGAGGAAGTGACAGCACTGGCGATGGCCACGGGGCTGCCAGCGGAATGGCTTCAGGTAACAATAATAATAATAATAACAACAACGATGGCAGCGGGCCCAGCGTCTCCCGCAGGTATCGACCCTTTTACCCGCGCAGTGCACGGTGAGCAGGGCCCGGGCCTTCTCCCTCTTTACACATGAGAAAACCGAGGCGCAGGTCGGGGCCCGCTGACTGGCCCGAGTGGTAAGGGTGGAGCTGGGATTCGAACCCGGGCCATCTGGTCCCCGAGTGCGCATGCGCCGCTGGTACCCTGGTTCCCCGGTTTCCCGGCTCTGGGCTTAGGGTTCGTTCCCTAGGACAGGGCTGGCCCGGCTCCCGCCGACAGCCTTCCCCGCGCCCCGAAGGCCAGCTGCTGTGTGATGGGTAACAGTAACTAGTGTCAGTGGAGCGCCGAGATGGCAGGTATTAGCCGAATAGAGATGATTTAATTGATGGGACACCCACCGAGAGCCCTGCTCCGCGAAGCCCCTGGCACAACCTCTGAGGGTAAGGACAGGTCACCACGCACCTCATTACTGGAGCGGGAGCGACTACGCCCCCCCCCCCCCCCCCCCCCGCGGGGACTGTGGGGGAACTGCAGCACTGGGCGGTCCGTGCTTGCAAGGCCATCTGGGAAGGTGACTGATTCAAAGCTCCAGCAATTCTAGACAAGGTGGCCGCTGCCTGTGTTCTCCATAAAGTGCTGTCTCCACGTGGCAGAAACCAGAAATAATTCATAATTCCTGAAGCGCCACACCTTTGAAATTCCGCACTTACTGTCTTTTGTTGTTGTTTACAGGGATTTGCATTATTTCAGATTTAGTATGTCAAGTGAGACTATCGATAACCTTAGATTTGCATGTTTTCAGATATGCGTTATTGCAGATTCCTATTAAATGCGACCACGCTTTAGTTTGCTTTTGCTGTGGATAGGGTGGGGCAGGGAATGAGCAGTGTCAAAGTAAAACAGCTGGATAGTAATTAAAGCAGTCAAGAGATATTTTATTCAGAAACTTTTGGAATGGGGGAAAGAGACTTCAGTAAAGAACTGGACTCAATTCCAAATACAACAAGTAAAAGTGGGAATTTATACCTGGGGTCGGGGGTGAGTGTAATTCTTGCTAAACTGACCTAACAGGATCCTTTTTATTTATTTTTTATTTTTTTAAGATTTTATTTATTTTATTTGACTGACAGAGACAGCCAGCAAGAGAGGGAACACAAGCAGGGGGAGTGGGAGAGGAAGAAGCAGGGAGCCTGATGCAGGGCTCCATCCCAGGACCCTGGGATCACGCCCTGAGCCAAAGGCAGACGCTTAACAACTGAGCCACCCAGGAGCCCCTAACAGGATCCTTTTTTAAATTATTATTATTTTTAAGATTTTATTTATTTTAGAGAGAGACAGCATGAGTGGGGTGGGGGTGAGGGAAGAGAATCTCCAGGAGACTCCATGCTGAGCATGGAGCCCTGTGCAGGGCTTGATCTCATGACCCTGAGATCATGACCTGAGCTGAAACGAAAAGTAAGATGCTTAACTGCCTGAGCCACCCAGGCACCCCATGACCTAACAGGATTCTCCTGAAGCAGGTCAAGTGATCAGATATTGCCTGGAGGATTGTGGGGGATGAGGACTTTGAAAAAATATGGAGAATGATCAGATATGGTGGGTGGGGATTCTGACTAAACCAACTCTTCATGAATCTGGGTGATGCAAAATGGATACAGAAGCCCAAAGGTCAAGGCCTAGTTGAGAAGAGGGTTCAGAGGTGTCTTTGTCAGCAGTTAGAGAAAGTGTATTAGTTATCTTGCTGTATAACAAATAACCCAAAACTTAGTGGCCTAAAACAACCATAAATATTACTTCAGTTTCTGATGATAGAAGTCTTTGAATGATTTTAGCTGGTGGTTCTTGCCTGGGCGCATGAGGTTATGATTAAGAAGTCAATCTAGACTGTTGTCATCTGGGACTTGATTGGGGCTAGAGAATCCATCTCCAAGACATCTCACTCACATGACAGCAGTTCCTTCCCATGTGGGCCTCTCCGTGGAGCTGCTTGGCTCTCCTCACAACTTGGCATCTGGCTTCCCAAAGTGTGAGTGATCCAGGAGAGGGCAAGGTAGAAGCCCCAATGCCTTTCGTGCTCTGGGGTCAGAATTTACACGCTGTCATTTGCACGGTATCCTGTTGGTTACACAAGTCAAACATGCATGAAATAGGAGGGGACTCTACAACTACACAAGGGCTGGGGATCATTGGGGGCTGTCTCAGAAGCTGGTCACCACACGAGGCAAGGAAGTAGAGGGCTCTGAGGTCCAGTGTAAGCTTCCTGTGGCTGCCATAACAAAGCACCACAGATTTGGTGGTTTAAAGCAATGCACATTTATTCTTACAGTTCTGGGGGTAAGAAGTCAAATCATTTTCACCGGAGTGAAATCAAGATGTGGGCAGAGCCACCCTTTCTGTGGAGGAACTAGGGGAGAATTGGTTTCCTTGTCTTTTCCAGCTATTATAGCTGTAGACCTTGTATTCCTTGGCTAATGGCCCTTTGTCCGTCTTCCAAGGCCAGCAGCATTGCATCTTGCTTTAGTGGTCACATTGCCTTTTGTCTTCTATAGTTAAGTCTCCCTCCACCCTCCCCTTAGAAGGACAAGGAATGGCTTCCTGCTAGAATTTCAGGAGAAGAAATGAAGGACTCATGTGATGCCACTGAGAGGTCTTATGGCCTGGACAGATCAGTACTCAGTGGACCTGTTGCCTGGGCTGTCACTGACAACCCCTGCAGAGTGAGTGATGGGGGGGGCAGAGTGGGGGAGGCAGGAGGCACAGGGATCATATATCAGGGTTTGAGGACCTTCTGAGTGGGAGGTGAGGACATGGGGACAGGAATAGAGACCTCTGTTCCTAACCAAAGGGTTCTTCATGCTTCCTGCACAATTTTTGTCAGAGCCATATGCCACCTATACTATAATTTCTTTACTATTTTAAAGTATACTTGTGTTTTTCTTAAAAGAAAATACCCGTTTAAAATTGAGGTATTTAGTGAGTGATTTTGATTTGCATTTCCCTGGTGGCTAATGATGCTGAGCATCTTTTCATGTGCTTATTTGGTATTTGTATATTTTATATTTTCTTTGAAGAAATACCTATTTAGATCCTTTGCCCATTTTAATTGGGTTGCTGTTATTATTGAGTTTTAAGAGGTATATTTTCTGGATACAAGTTGTTTACCAGATGTATGATTTGCTATTGTTATCCCCCAGTATGCGGGTGTCTTTTCACTTTTTTTTTTTTTTTTCATTTTGGAGCACAAAAGCTTTTAATTTTGATGAAGTCCAACTTATTTATTTTTTCTTTCATTGCTTGTGCTTTTGTTGTCATATCTAAGAATCCTTTGCCAATCCAAGATTGTGAAGATTTATCACTATGTTTTCTTCTAAGAGTTTAATAGTCTTAGCTCTTATGTTTTGTCTTTTATCCATTCTGAGTTAACTTTTTCTACGGTGTGAGGTAGGGGACCAACTTTATTCTTTTGCATGTTCTCCTGTAGAAAGTGTTTTACAGCCACTTATTCCCCGTCACAGCCCCCAAGTAGTGATTCTTTGTAGATAGGGAAACAAAGAAGTAGAAGTGGGTACCTGCATTTCTTGAGGAGAAAGTGGCAGAGTCAAAACTCGGATCCAGAAATATCTAGCTTTTGACAGCGGCCACACCCAGCCCACAGAAGGGTTTGATTTGTGGGACATGTTTTAGATACATTGCATCAACTTATTAAAAATTTAAAGTGTTCATTTAAAAATTTGACGAAATGTTCAGCTACTTACTACAGATTGGCAGTTCTGACCATAAGAGGCCTATATTTCCTCATGATCAGTTGGTTCTGAGTCCCAGCTGCCCCTTCAAACAGGGCTCATATTACCTGTCACCTTCAGTGTCACGTCTCACAGATAAAGTACCCTTGTAGGCTCTTACAGTAGCCCACTTCAGTCACTGATGAGCCTGCCTGGTCCCTGAAGATAGGTGAGTTTCTGACTCCAACTGTAAAGCCCCCTTTTCAGGGAGGATAATGAGCCTTGCTTTGAAGGAACCAGAGGATTATTTAGTGTATCAGTTAGATGTTACTGTGTAACATTCCAAACCTTAGTGGCTTAAACCAGTAGCCATTTCTTTAGCCCACACATCTGCAAGTCAGCAGTCTCTGTACCTGCACCTGTCAGATCAGTCGTAGATCAGCTGTGGTTAGCTTTGATCTTGCTTGGATATTTTCATATGCCCCCAGTGAGACCTGACTGGCATTACTCAGAACGTGCACTCTCTCAGGACACTGGCCTGCCTGTCCTCTGCATCCCCATTCCTCCTCCTCTTCCTGGGAGCACTGATGGAGACAGTTGAGCTGTTCAAGAGTGTATGTGATGTTTCAGGAGCCGGTGACCTTCCGGGATGTGGCGGTGGACTTCACCCAGGAAGAGTGGGGGCGGCTGGGCCCTGCCCAGAGAACCTTGTACCGTGATGTGATGCTGGAGACCTTTGGGCATCTGCTCTCTTTGGGTAAGGCTTGCTTCCCCAGCTGATGATCAGATTCCTGCAGTTACTTAATCTTCATGGGTTATAGGTAATAGGGCCTCTGGTGTGAGGACTTGACCTTGGTCTGGGGATCAGGGATCTTGCATCCTCACTCCCTGTGGAACAAATAGGCAGGGGGGTTTCTGTCCTTTTCTGTCCCAATGCAAAGTTTTCACCTTATTGTGAGATGTCCTTGTGCCCTATCAGGAGTCTAGGGCTGGATCCTGAGCCGGTTCTTTCTCTCTGTAGCAGATCCACACATCCTGTGTCTTTCCCTTTTTCCAGGGCCTGAGCTTCCAAAACCTGAAGTCATCTCCCAGCTGGAGCAAGGGGCTGAGCTATGGGCAGCAGAGAGAGGAATTGCCCAGGGCTACTGTCCAGGTGAGAAGCGGCCAAATGGGAACTCCTACTGGGAGCAGCCCAAAAGGTGACTGCACATGTGCTGCTTGGAAAGGGTGGTGTGTCAGGGTCCCCAAGGCCACCCATAGATCCAGTGAAAGAATACAGAGAAAAGTGAGCAAGAAGAAAAGGCAGATTGGGTGAAGTCCAGAAGCCAGCCAAGATTCCAGAGCTCTCTCCCAGTGGAGTCACATGGGACATGCTTAGTCCCCCCAGCTATGAGTTACGACAACACATGAGAAATCTTAGCTACCAGGGAAGTTTGTTAGAGACTCAGTGTCAGGGGGTTTCATTGGGGGCTGGTCATAGGCACCCTGTGCCTAGCATGGACCAAGATTCCAGACTCCCAGGAGAAAGCAGGTGTTCACCATAAACCATATTGTTGGCACAGTTTCGGCACAGTGAGCTACTCTTATCAGTTAGGGTAGTGGGAACGCTCCTGAAATCCAAATTCCCACACCCAGCCCAGGGCCATTCTCAAAAGCTGGTCCTTCTAAAGATGGCAGCCTCAGGCTGCTCTTTTTTGCACATAAGGTCTGCGCCCTGCTCCTGTACTGCCTGTTTTCCTCACCCATGCTCCCCAACTGCCTCTTCTCCAATCCCACCCCTTCCTCCCTCTCATGTTCTCTCTCACCAGCTGTCTGAGCATGCCCTTTCCACAGGATCATTTCTTTTTCTTTTTCCTTTTTTTTTTTTTAAGATGTTATTTTTAAATAATCTCTACACCATCATGGGGCTTGAACTCACAACGTTGAGATCAAGAGTTGCATGCTCTACCAACTGAGCCAGCCAGGCGCCCCTCCACAGGATCATTTCTAATGTGTGAACTTACCCTCCATCTTCTCCATTTTATTCTTTCATGTCCAGATTTTATAAACCTGTTCTCCACACCCTTCTGTTCTCTTAGCAGAAAGGATTGTATTCCTCTGTAAATATCTGAAAACTGGGCTAGAGCAGCTCTGTTCTTCCTACCTCCCTCTCCCTCTGCCTGAAGCACTGATGCGATGGCTGGAGCTGCTGTCCCCATGCCGTAATCCCAAGGAAAAGCCAGAAGAATCAGAACCATCAGCCCTGGCATCACGGGAACGCTGAGCCAGAGGCAGCAGTGGCTGCTTTGTGCAGGGAAAAAATGCTTCTTTTCTGAGCTGCTCTAGCCCAGATTTAATCCATTGAGGCCTCCTTGGTCGGGACTGGGTCACATCCACCTGTCCTTACCCCAGCCACTAGGGAGGCTGGAAAGGAGGGCTTACATTGTCATAATTGGCTTATGTCTGTCACAATCCCTTCTCCGGGACTGGTGCATTGGTACCCTGATGACATTCTGAAAGAAGTGGGCTATGACTTGGGATACATAGCTACAGTTCCTGCAGCTCAGCATCCCAGGGGAATGCCTCTGACACCACCCAGGGCTCTCTGACCTGCAGGGAATCACATGTACCTCCAAGAGATGGTACAGCGTATCGCCCTAGGGCAGGGTTGAATCTGCAGTGGATACAGAAGTACCATGTCTCCTCTGAGGCAGAAGATCCCGAAGTGCCCCACATGTGTGACTTCTTCCAGCCCCAAATGCTGGCCTGCATCCCCCGGGCCCTGAGCTAACTCCTGCCTGGCTGTCACCCTTCTGGATGTCACAGTCTCAAGCATACCATAAATTTCACCACATAAGGTATACAATTTAGTAGTTTTGAATATATTCACAGGTTGCATCCATCAGCACTGTCAAGTGTGAGAACATTTTATCTCATCAGAAGGCATCCATTAGCAGTACCATGATTTGTTTCTACCCATAGAATACTTTTTTTTTTTTAAGAGAGTACAACCTAGGCTGGCAGTAGGGGGAGTGGCAGAGGGAGAGGGAGAGGGAGAATCTTAAGCAGGCGCCATCTCATGACCCTGAGATCATGACCAAAGCCCATATCAAGATTTGGACGCTTGGGGCACCTGGGTGGCTCCATCGGTTAACCGTCTGCCTTCAGCTCAGGTCATGATCATGGGGTCCTGGGATCAAGCCCCACATCAGGTTCCCTGCTCAGCAGGGAGTCTTCTTCTCCCTCTCCCTCTCCCCCTGGCTTGTGCACTCTCTCTCTCTCTCTCTCTCGGTCACTCTCTCTCTCTCAGATACATGAATAAAATCTTTAAAAAAAAAAAAAAGAGTTGGACACATATCCGACTGAGCCACCCAGGCACTCCCCACCCATAGAACACTTCTGACACTAAATGTGTGGGTTTTTTTCCATGCCAACAACCAGTTCTCCAATTCCAAATACTAGCTGGGTGTCCAAAAATTCAATCCAATTCTGACACTATCAGCCTGGAGTTAGTGTAGACCCCAGAGCCAAAGAACTCTTTCTTTCTCTTTATTTTTTTTTAAACTTCCTTTATATATGTATATATATATATATATATTTTTTTTTTTCATGAGAGACATAGAGAGGCAGAGAGAGAAGCAGGCTCCCCACAGAGCAGGGAACCCAATGTGGCACATGATCCAGGGGGATCATGACCTGAGCCAAAGGCAGATTCTCAACCAACCGAGTTACCCAGGTGCCCCAAAGGACTGTTTCTTAAGACTGCCCCCACTTCAGATGCCAGTCGCGAAGTCAAGGCCTCCCATACTTCTGACTGACTGGCTATAAATCAGGTTCCCACGACTCCCTCCTCAGGTTTAGTAATTGCTATTACAGTTCACAGAACTCAGGGACACTATTTATATTTACCAGTTTATGATAAATGATGTTATAAAGGATAAAATGAACAGCCAGATATCAGGGGTGGGGGTTCTACTGGCTGTGGAAGTGAAGGAAAGGGCCAAGGAATGCAGGCAGCCTTATGAAGCTGGAAATGGCACAGAAACAGATTCTCTCCTAGAGCCTCCAGAAGGAGGGCAGCCCTGCCACCATCTTGATTTTAGGGCTTCTGACATCAGAACTGTGAGAGAGTAGGTGTGTGTTATTTTAAGGTGCTAAATTTGCAGCAAGTTGTTACAGCAGCCATAGGAAACTAATACACTTTTGCTTCACCAAACTGTAAGGAAGGGGAGAGCCTGTGCCTGCCCGAGTGCGATTTTTGTTTTGGAGGATTTCGGGACCTGGGCTGGTCCTCCAAAGGTATTCTACAGACATGAGGGCACCTATACCTGGGTATCTGACCTCTCAAGCTTAGGTTTTCTAAAACTGAGCTCCTTGTCTGCCTCCTTAGCTCTTGAGGACAGAGCTTTTCATCTGTTGGGGTTGCTGCTTCTCCCCAGCATCTGGGACCAAACTGAATGTTTTAGGCTTTGTGGGCCAAGTACAATCTTTGTTTTCAGTCATCTCTGTAACAAATTGCCATAAACTTAGCAGCTTAACACACCTATTCATTCTCTCACATTTCTGTCAGACCTGACTGGTTTGTCTGTTCCAGGTCTCACAAGACCGAAGTCAAGGTCCTGGCTGGGCAGGGGGACTCCGAAGGAATCCAGTTCCAGGCTTGGTCAGGCAGAATTCAATTCTATGTGGCCATAGGACTGAGGCTCCTGTTTCTTTTCAGACTGTTATGCAAGAGTTTTCCTCAGCCTCGAGAGGCACGCATATTTCCTGCCTGATGTCCTCCTGTGCAGCCAGCCTCTCCCTTCTACCTTCTGCTTTTAAGGGCTCAGGGGGTTACTTCGGGCCCACCCTGACAATCCAGCGTCATCTCCATATTTTAAGATTTAGGGTCAGGTGTCGAGCGACTTTCATGTCACCTGCAGAGTCCCTTCATCATGGTGTCTAGATAAGTGGCTGATTGAACAGCCAGGGACAGCTTTAGAATTCTGCCTGTCTCTGTCACATATTCTCTTTTTTTTCTACAGCTCTTTAAAAGCATAAAAATTATTCATAGTTGGGGGCTATAGTCTTCCAGCCCCTGATCTAGGCCAGTACCTGGGCCTGTGGCAGGTACTCAAGAGATTTTTGTTGAACGAATGAAAGCATGAGGCTGTTTCTGTAGATGAGGCACTTGGTGTTATCATAGGAGCAGAACTGAGATTTACCTAGAGGCAGGGGAAGTAGTAGGGAAGCAGGCCCAATGTGTTGGGGGCCTGTCACCCTCTGTGTTCTTTCCACCAACTCCCTCAGAGCTCTTTGGTATTCTTTTAGGCGGGGATCCTGGACCCGAAAGCCAAGCACCGCCCAAGGAGCATGGCCTTCCTGAGCTGGAGCCGTCCCGCGTCACTGAAAGGGAAGGCTTCCCGAGGGATGCTCCCTGTCCCACCATTCTAGGGGAAGACTGGGAATGTGAGGGCCAGGTAAAGATGCCTGAGAAGGAAAAAGATAATTTGAGGCAATTGGAATTTAGCCTCGAGGAAGCACCAATTCAAGATAAAAGCTGTGAAAGTCTCAGACTTGGGGAAAATGGGGTCCTGAGCTCAAAAGTAAATCCATTCCCGGAGATTTCTAGGAGAGAATATCTCTGTGCTTACGACTCACCAGTTATAAACTCAGAACGTGACTCAAGCTTAGTCAGTCAGCAGACAGGCTCCTCAGGAAAAGAGCCATGTGACAGCAGTGACTGTAGCAAAACTTCTAGTCAGGCCGCTCCAATTATGGAACTCACACGAAGCCAGGTACAGGATAAACCCTACAAATGTACAGACTGTGGGAAGTCGTTTAACCACAACGCACATCTCACAGTGCATAAGAGGATTCACACGGGAGAAAGACCTTATATGTGCAAAGAATGTGGGAAAGCCTTCAGCCAGAACTCCTCCCTGGTTCAGCATGAGCGAATCCACACGGGAGACAAGCCCTATAAATGTGCTGAGTGTGGGAAGTCTTTCTGCCATAGCACACACCTTACAGTCCATCGGAGAATTCACACTGGAGAGAAACCCTATGAATGTCAGGACTGTGGGCGGGCCTTCAACCAGAATTCATCTCTGGGCCGGCATAAGCGGACACACACTGGAGAGAAGCCATACACTTGTAGCGTGTGTGGGAAATCCTTCTCACGGACCACTTGCTTGTTCCTGCATCTGAGGACTCACACAGAGGAGAGGCCCTATGAGTGCAACCATTGTGGGAAGGGCTTCAGGCACAGCTCCTCTCTGGCCCAGCATCAGCGAAAGCATGCTGGGGAGAAGCCCTACGAGTGCCGCCAGAGGCTAATCTTTGAGCAGACACCAGCTCTAACAAAGCATGAATGGACAGAGGCCCTTGGCTGTGACCCACCTTTGAATCCAGATGAGAGAGCTCACCGCAGTGACAGGCCTTTTAAGTGTAATCATTGTGGGAAATGTTTTATTCAGAGCTCGCACCTCATCCGACACCAGATAACTCACACCAGAGAGGAGCCCCAGGGACGGAACCGGCGACGGCTTGAGCAGTCCTTTGGCCGGACCTCACACCTTGGCCGCCATCAGCAAACACACTCAAGTGAGAATCCTGGGGGCGGGACAAAGTCAGGACAGCCTGCGAGCCGGGCGCTTGCCCTGTTTGACATCCATGAAATCATGCAAGAGAAAAACCCAGTTCACGTTATTGGGGTTGAAGAGTCTTCCATGGGTGCTTCCGTGTTATTTGACATTAGAGAATCCTCATAGGAGAGAAACTCTGCAGATGACTTTTGAACCACACGTACAAAAATGTGGTAAGTCCACATAGTGCATTCATGGAAAGGGGAACTGGGGGTAGAAATGTCTAAGGTGACCTCTGATTTCTTAAGGAAATGGTGCTTCCCAAATACCTGAGATTGATGGTTCTCAAATCTATCAAGCCCTGTGCCCCCTTTAACCGCAGGTGCTTTGTGCTATTCCCTCTATTACTCCAGAATGAATTCACAGGTAATGTAACCTACACACGTGTACTGTAAAAAATCGATACATGGCCCCTTTTTGTAAAGCATAATTAAAAGTAATTTATGGTAGAGTAATGTGTACTAAGTGGGTGAGGTATCTCTCCATGTGACTATGTGGGCCACTATGCCGGGACACCTGGGGCACTGGCTGTTGTCATCTGCTATATGGGGTATAGTGTTGGACATGGAAATATTGTGAGGGGCAGTCCTGTATGGGATGTCATTTTCTTAAGTGGTGACTAACTCTTGCAAAAGCTTTGAACAAAACAAAATACCACTGCATTTCTGGGAAATTCTGTATAAAATTCTAAGCATGCAGGAGTTAATTTGTGTTTATACGTGAAGTTGACTTAGGATCTCAGTTCATACGTTACAAACTGGTTATTTCACACATACATACGTACATGGCCCACCGGGGCCAGTTCTGCACTTCACAGTCATTCGAGCACACTTGGCCTCCACCCACATGTCAGCCACATTCATGCCCAGATCAAATGCCAAAAAGCCCCCATGAAATTCTACTACATTCCCTGGGGGTGTCACAGCTCCTACTAAAAGCCATTGCCTTGAAACTGTCAGTATTGCTTAAGCCAGAGGTTCTCATCCGGGTAGGTTTGTCCTCCAGGTGACATTTGGTGATGTCTAGAGACATTTTGGTTGTCATAACTGGCAGAACAGAGGGGTGCCACTTGGCAGCTAGTGCATAGAGGATGCTGCTAAACATCCTATAATGCCCAAGACAGCCCCTCAGCAAGGAATTCTCTAGCCACAAATATGCCAAGGTAGAGAAACCATACCCAGCACTACAGCCAACTTTCTCCAGACTCTAAATTGATGAGGGCTATACTAACAATCCTATACCTTTGATTGTAACAAATGATATCATTAACTGATTTATACACAAATGTTTCCTAGTAATTTTTTTTGACCGTTTTGCAGCATTCCTAATTGGTATGAGAAAAAAGAATCTACTTATTTTTCTGAGTAATCTAAATTTTAGCATTTTATCATGGACGTTGTAAAACATGGATAAGCCCCACTTTTGACCATTCCTCCTCTCTGCCGTGTAGGGTGCAGATTTGGGAGTGTTCCACCTATCAGTGCCCTCTGGGGAGGGGACACCCAGTGGTAACTTCATGGTTCTAGACAGCTCTAGAAGCCAGACTTGCAGTTGCCCCTTTCCCTCCACCTTGGCCTCCAAAATGGCAGCTCCTGAAGGGTCATGTTTCCAACGTCTCAGTAATTGCTGGGTGGGCTGAGGTTACAGTGGCCTCAGTTGGTAAGCTGGGAACAAGCTTGTCACTTGCCTTCCTCTCCAGACAACAGAGATCTTTACAAATTTCCTATTTCTCATCTCGGGTCACGTTTTCTAGGCATAATATTCCTACTCATTTCCTTACAGATATTTTGAAACAGATAAACTCCTCAGGGGAGGTTACTATAAACTACACAATACATGATTTTATCAGTTTATAAAAGTAATGTAAATTCTTTACTGCAAATGTAGAAAATGCACAAAAGTAAAATTTAATTCCTTATACTTCTACTCTCCAGAGATGGTCACTACCATTAAGATTTAGTTAATTTTCCTTTTCTAATTTTTTCTTAAAAAATATACATGTATACATATAGTGTACACTAGATCTTATGCACACACAAAATATATTTATAGTATTGTTGTGTTTAGAAAATTGGAATCCTTTCTAGTTCTCTTGTAACACATGCTTCTTACTATATTTTGAGCATTTTCCTCTGACAATTTCATGTAGCTTTTAAAATTACCTTTCAGGAGGATTGTAGCAGTGTGACCAAGTAGCATTTTATGAGCCTTGACTTTGATCCAAAGCGGGGGGTCTCCTACACATTTCCAAGGGGAGTATAAATTGATACAGCCTCTGTGAAAGACAATTTATCCGTTGTTATCTAAGATTACAAACAAACAACTCTTTGTCTCAGTAAACCTGTTGCTGGGAGTGAATCCAACAGATTTATTTGTATGTTGTAGACTGTACATGGTTTCACTATGGTATTGATTTCAGAAGTAAAAATTTGTAAACAACCTCAGTGTCCACCATGGGGAACTGAGTTAGTGATTTATGCTGGAATGGAGAACTACACAGCTTTAAAAATGGGGACCGTCTTTATGTAATAATATGGGAAAGAGCTCCAAGATACATTGCTAAATGAAAAGGTGTAAAAACAGCGTATGTTTCCATTTGTGTAAAAAAAAATTTGCCTATTAACACACATAATCTCCTAAGGGTACAAAGTAACCAGGCATACTAGTTGCTCTTGGGGAGGAGAACTGGGGGGAAAGGGATGAGGAATAATTTTCACTCTATATCTTTTGATATTTTTGGAATTTTGAAACATGTGAAAGTATTACCAGTTCATAAAATAAATTTAAATTAAAAATTTCAACTCTTGAAAATTGAAGTAAGTTTGATCATTGGTTTCATTTTCTGTTACACCTACACACACACACACACACACACTAAATTCATAGCCACACTAAGTTACACAGTAAATCAATGCACACATGTCTGAGCATTGGGTTAATGGAACCAGTTAACTGTAAAATAGCTTTGACCCCATGAATTTTCCTGCAAGCTATAAACTAGCACATAAGTTTTAGCAGCACATAAATTTTCAAGTTATTAAATTTCCCGTATCACCCCAAATTATGAGAGCTCACACATGAATTGTGGCCAACAGCCAAGTTGCCCGTTTTCAGTATCCCCTCGTACATCTTCAGAGAGATTCAAATCATTTGTGCAAAAGGTAATTGGGAAGAAATCTGCATCCAATCTGAAAAACAGTCTCCCAAGGTGAACATCTTCCAGATCTCCAAATTGTCCAACGTGGTAATCTTACTGGCTACATGTAGCTATTTAAATGTAATTTTAAATTCACCCAAATTTAAAGTAAAAATTGAGTTCCTCAGTCACATCAACCACATTTCAACTGCTCACTAGTTAAAAATAGAACATTTCCCTCATCTCTAGAAAGTAGTTTTGCACAATGCTAGTCGAAGGTAAGTGGCTGAGAGGATTTTTTAAAAATCTCCCCTTGTGATCAACTGACGAGTGAGAAGGGGAGAGAAGGTCAGCCTGCACACCAGGAGTCAGCGGAGTGCAGTGCGCGGTTTTTTATCTGGGCTTGAATAAAAGATGAAAACAAAAAGGTACGTAGGAAGCCCCTGGGAGAAACGGGCATATACACTATGGATAGGTGATCGTGTGGTTTCAGTGTTTCCTGGGTGCGCGGAAGACGGTACTGGTTCTTAGAGGACATCTGCAGCTTTACAGGAAAACAGGGTTCAGGGGAGAAAACTCCCCGAACTATATAGACATGGAGGTACGTGTGTGCGAAAAGAAAGCACGCTGTGTATTAAAAGAACTCACGTAACCTAAGCGCGTCGCTCTCCGTCCGGCCCCACGCGCCCGCGGCGCAAAGCAACCACGTTCCCACGGTCCCCTGGCGCCGTCGCCCCTTGGACTTCATTTCCCAGAAGGTCGGTCACCCCGCGCCCGGCCGGTTCCGGGCACGCGGCGGGCAGGGCCCCCTGGGAGATAAAGTCCCGAACTCGGCGCGGGCCGTCGGCGGAAATGGAGACCGGAAGTGCCTTTGGCGAGTGTGCGCACTTCGGCGGCTGGCGGCGCTGCCCGGCTCTGAGACCGGCAGGCGGCGGCGGTGAGTATGCGGTTCTGGCCTGGGGGCTTATGTGCGTGTAAGGGACGACGAGGCCTGTGTGTGCACGCGGTGGTAGTCACTGAGTGGCCGGGTGGGGCCCGGAGGGCGGCGCGGACCCGGCCACGGGTCGCGGGGAGGTCGTGGGGGCGGGGAGAAAGGAGGGACCGTGGGTGCGTGCCCGTGAGACCTCAGCTGCGTATGGCCGGTTGTGACACTGCACGTGTGCGTGTCAGAGAGGAGGGGTGTTTTGCATGTGAGGTACCACCTGCGTGTGCATATGAGACGTCAGGTGTGTGGAGGGACCGGGTGCATCAGTGTTTGTGTGTGCAGGTGTAACCTCAGGTAGGTGCATGTGGCTGAGTATGTCACCATGTGTGCGTTTCGGAGGGGAAGGGTGTCTTGCATGCGAGATACCTGTGTGTGTAGATGAGGCCTCAGGTGTGTGTGAGTGGTCAGGTGGGTCAGCATGCATGTTGGTGGGGAAGGGATGTTTTGTGTGTGTGACACCTCCTTTCTGCAGACATGACCTCGGGTGTGTACCTGCGACCTATACGCCTTAGCTATCACCCCCCTTCCCCTTTTCTCCAGCCCTGGCAACCATTAATCTATTTTCTGTTAATTAATCTGTCTGTTCTGGACGTGCGATATAAATGGGATTAGACAGTATGTGGCTTTTTTGTGTCTGGCTTCTCTCACTGAGCATATTGTTTTTAAAGCCCTATTTGCCATGTATCAGTACTTCATTCATTTTTATAGCTGAATAATAGTCCTTTGTGTGGCTATTCCACAGTTTGTTTACCCAAATAATGCTGCTGTGAACACACATACAAGTTTTTGTGTGGACATGTGTTTTCAGTTTGGAGGAGGAAGGCCATTGGGTCTGTCTCAGGGAAGCTCATGTGTATGGCCACACCTGCTCTCTGTTGCCTTTGCTCATCCGGCAGTATTTCATTTTCCAGAATCCCAGCCCTGAGCCCTGAAGTGAAAGCCAGGAGCCTGACTGCTGTATGGGAGTAGATGGGAGGAGGCAGTGGCTGTGGGAACTGGAATCCATCCCTGCAACAGTCACCCACAACCTGGGATCTCTGTCTGGGACTAAGACCACATGCCCCCTATCCTATAGCTGCTGAGGTCAAGCAGCCGAGAGCCAGACAGAGTGGTAGGCAATGGAGCCTGAGGAGCCAGATGAGGCACATGTCAGGGTGGTGGTCTTAGGGCTGGGCATTCTCAGAAACCAGATTTTCCTCAGAACATGCCCTGCTCCTGCTGCCTTCACTGCACTGCCCTGCCATCCTCAGCTACCACCTCTTCACAGGTCTCCTGCCTCCCATTCCTCCTTCTGTCGTTCTCAACACCGCACTGGAGGGGTCTTTATTTATTTTTATTTATTTTTATTATGATATGTTAGTCACCATACAGTACATCATTAGTTTTTGATGTAATGTTCCATGATTCATTGCGTATAACACCCAGTGCTCATCACAACCTGTGCCCTCTTTAATACCCATCATCCAATTACCCCGTCCCCTCACCCCCCTCCCCTCCAGCAGCCCTCAGTTTGTGTCCTATGGTTAAGAGTCTCTCATGGTTTATCTCCCTCTTATTTCTTCCCCTTCAGATTTCCCTCCCTTCCCCCCTGCACTATTCCTTATGTTCCACATATAACTGAAACCATATGATAATTGTCTTTCTCTGCTTGATTTATTTCACTTAGCATAATCCCCCCCAGTCCCATCCATGTTGCTGCAAATGTTGTGTAATCGTTCTTTCTGATGGCTGAGTAATATTCCATCGTATATATGGACCACATCTTCTTAATCCAGTCATCTGTTGAAGGGCATCTCAGCTCCTTCCACAATTTGGCTATTGTGGACATTACTGCTATGAACATTGGGGTGCATATGGCTCTTCTCTTCACTACATCTGTTTCTTTGGGGTAAATACCCAGTAGTGCAATTGCTGGATCATAGAGTAGCTCAATTTTTAACTTTTTGAGGGACCTCCACACTGTTTTCCAAAGGGGCTGTACCAACTTGCATTCCCACCAACAGTGTAAGAGGGATCCCCTTTCTCCACATCCTCGCCAACATTTGTTGTTTCTCGCCTTGTCCATTTTTGCCAATCTAACTGGTGTAAGGTGGGATCTCAGTGTGGTTTTGATTTGAATTTCCCTGATGGCTAATGATGTTGAACATTTTTTCATGTGTCTGTTAGCCATTCGTATGTCTTCATTGGAAAAGTGTCTGTTCCTATCTTCTGCCCATTTTTTTATTTGATTATTTGTTACTTGGGTATTGAGTTTGAGAAGTTCTTTATAGATCTTGAATACCAGCCTTTTATCTGTAGTGTCATTTGCAAATATCTTCTCCCATTCCGTGGGCTGCCTCTTTGTTTTGTTGACTGTTTCCTTTGCTGTGCAGAAGCTTTGATGAAGTCCCAAAAGTTCGTTTTTGTTTTTGTTTCTGGAGGGGTCTTTAAACCCTGAATAGTGAGGCTGCCGCTCTCTTAAACCTTCTATCCCTGCCCTGGTTGTCAGAGCAGGGTTGGCAGAGTCTCCCTGTAAAGCACCAGGTAGCAAATGTTTTCAGCTTTGTAGACCAAGAGGCAAAACCAAAGATGTCAGGTAGGTACTTATCCAGCAAGAGAGAAAACACATACCCACATATTTTTCCCCCAGTGAAATCCAGAACTTTATCGAACGCTGAAATCTGAATTTCATGTAACATTAATCTTCTGGTGATTTTTTTTCCCTCCCAACCACTTAAAAATGGAAACACTCTTCTTAGCTCACAGTCTGTACAGAAATAGGCAGTGGGGCTCAGTTTGCTGACCCCGGATGCGACCAAATCCATACTTCTTCCCATGCCTTCTGGGCCCTGCATGACCTGATTTCTGCCTGTTTTCAGGCCTCACCCTACAGCTCTCTCTTCTCCTAGCCCACTGGCCACTGAATAGCATTTAATCTTAGATATTACCTCAGAGGCCCTTCCTGGCCACCTGATCCAAAACGGAGGCCACACACATCTATATTATGTTTCTGAGCACTCAGCCGCATTCGAAGACTTTATACTTGTTCCCATTCGTCATAGACTGTAAGTTTCAGATGTGGTGCACGGTCCGTGGAGTATTTGTTAAGTGAACGAATGAACAGACACCCTTCTGCAAAAGGTTACCCAGTTTTCCAGGCCTTGGGTGAATTGAGCAACCCAAGGTCACCCAGCAGAGAGTGTAAGGTGGATTTGATACTAGATCTGACAGACTCCACTTATCCCTCACGTTCACTGTTTCCAGCCTAGGAATGACACTGGGAGGAAGGCATGGGCACTTGGTATATCAGGGCCCCAGGGATCAGCTCACCACTCTCACCCCTGGGGGGAGGGGCAAAAGGCCCCACATCAGTCCTTCACTCCTGGGAGTCTCATAGGATCTGAATTCAGGACAGCTGGGACTATTGCTTTTCCCTCAGAGCACTTGCCTACCTGGTATCTCATTTTGTCCCCAAACAGTCCCTGTGGAGGCATCCTGACATGTGTCTGATGCCAGTGATGTCGGTAAACCTGATAGCATGGGGCAGAGACCTCAGACTGTTACACAGCATATAATTTACTTTGTATGAAGTTCAAGAATAGGCACAACTTGTGTGCTGTCCGAAATCCCAGCAGCAGTCACCCTGGGGCCCGGAAGGACCTTGCTTGGAAAGGGTGCCCGAGGGGAGCTGTCCGTGGTGCTGAAAGTCCTAGTGCTGCGCTGTCTGAAATGGTAGCTGAGAGCCACATGGAGATATTAAAATGTGAATTTGTTAAACTTCAAATTACACATCCAGTTTCTCAGTCACACCATGTGTGCTTCTACTGTTCCGGAGCCACATGGAGCTGATGGCTGATGAATTGAACAGCACAGCTCCAGAACATTTCCGTCCTCACAGAAAGTTCTAGAGCTTGATCTGGACAGTGGCTATATAGGTGTGTGCATTGGTCAAAACTCATTGAGCTGAGTACTCATACCTCTATTAAAAACATACCTTTTGAAAGCACAGACTCAGATCTTCACCCATCACTTGCTTCATACCTTTGATTTAAGCTCTTTCTGGCCCCCGCTCGCTACCTGTGTAACAGGGTGAAGACAGTACCTCTTTTTCCTTGTGTTAGGGAACTTGGCCAGAATTGCACAGTGAGCCCTTGAGAAGTTTCCACCCTGGGGATGGCATGGAGCTGCAACACAGGCAGCTTTGGCTGCCCTCGGGGACTCGGCCTCGGCTCATGGATAGTTCCCTGTTTTAGAGGCAGGGGTCTGAGACCCAGCCTCCAAGCATCAAATCAGAGGGCTGCTTCCTATGGAGCCCGAGCTCAGTGACCCCCTGCCTAGCCTGGGAGCCAGGACAGGATGGAGGATGTAGAGGTGGTATGGCTTCTGGCAGCAGGGACACCATGAAGTGTTCCCATGTTCTGCTTCGTTTCACAAAGACTTTCTAAGATACAGTGTCATCCGTCCTCCTGGGAGCCTGTCCTTTTTGTACCCAGGAAGAAATAGGCCCAGAGGAGGGATATGGCCAGTTAGTGGCACACAGTGGAGCTGCATGTCCAAGGCTTCCTACTCCAAGTATTTGTCATCCTCTGGGTCACCCTGGATGGTCACCATCTGTCTATGTGGACACAGCCTTATCCACAGACTCACTATCTTGGCTGGTCATGGGTGGGAACAAGAATGGGGATGCTTCCATGACAAAGCTCAACTCAAACAAACATCTTACCCCCTCGATGCCTCCGTTTCCTTCCTGTAAAATGGGTCTGGTACTGTTGATTCTATCTATCCCTCACAGGGACAGAATGAGGATCAAGCAAGCGGATGTAAAATGCCCACATCATGACTGGCACGTAGTAAATGTTGGGGGCTGTGGTTCTGCCAAGCCCTGGAGGATAAGCAGGAGGGAGCAGACCCAGGGTGAGCAGTGCAGGAGGAAACACCTATGACGGGGTCTGGACTGGGAGGGCCAGGGCCCCTGGGAAAGAGTCTAGTGGCTGGCAAGGGGAGGGATGTGAGGTGAGGGGACTTTGGGGCTTGGGTCTCGGGGGCCTGAGGACAGATCTGGCCTCCTTCACATCCCCTCCCTTCGCCCAGCTCTTCCTTCTCAGGGGCGCATCAAGGAATACAAGCCCAAGGCCCAAGATACTGCATTCCCAGCAGATGCCTTCCACGTGAGTCTCCGAAAATGCCAGCAGTCTCAGCAGGCATCCTCCTTGCTAACTTTGCTTCTGTGCTGCTTTGACCCCTCAGCTCCGGAATGGAGCCACAGCCCCCAAGGAGCAGGAGTCCTGGGGCAGATCCTCTTCCTCTGCCCTGGCCACTCTTCCTCCTCTTCCTCTTCCTTTTCCCTTCATTCCAGGGTGGGGCTTAGTGACCCTGTCAATCTACGGCACCTTGGAGGAAGTCCCATTCCTGGACCGATCTGGGACACAGGCTCTTTATGGTCACTCTGTTTATCAGCCAATATTGAGGAAAAGGACAGAGCAGGGCCTGGCATTTGCAGACACCTGGAAGATATTAATGGGCAAATGAGTGAATGGTGGCACTGAGCTGCATTTAGAAAGGTGGTTGGGGGCCTTGTGTGTTAATGGTAAATAGTTACTCTGAGGGGCACCTAGGTGGCACAGCGGTTAAGCGTCTGCCTTCGGCTCAGGGCGTGATCCCGGCGTTATGGGATCGAGCCCCACATCAGGCTCCTCTGTTGTGAGCCTGCTTCTTCCTCTCCCACTCCTCCTGCTTGTGTTCCCTCTCTCGCTGGCTGTCTCTATCTCTGTTGAATAAATAAATAAAATCTTTTTAAAAAATTTAAAAATAAATAAATAAATAGTTACTCTGAAATTGATGGTCCCTGCTGACAGGCCCTTTTGTTCATGGGGTCCCCAAGGAGACAGCCACACACAGGCAGAAGGATTGTTGTCGCCGCCTAGGGGTGCTGCTGTAGGGCAAAAAGTCCAGGTTGGGGACACTTACTGGTCCCAGAGCACATGTGGCTGGTGTTGGATGCCATCGCATCCTCCAAGCCTCCCCTGGCCAGCCCTAAAGGGGATGCAGACCATGCAGGTGTGACAGATGGCTTTGTGGGGGGCTGACAGGGGCCATCCAGCTGTCTCTCTGGGGGCCACAAAGCTAAGTGCTTTGGGAAGTGATGAGGAATCACTGTGTCTTAATCTGCTCAGGCTCCTATAACGAAATACCGTGAACTGTGTGGCTTAATCAACAAATTTATTCCTCACAGTTTTGGAGACTAGAAGTCCATGATGAGGGTGCCAGCAGGACTGGGTTCCAGTGAGAGCTCTCTTTCTGGCTTGCAGACGAGCTCCCTTCTCTCTTTGTCCTTACACACTGTGGAGGGAGTGAGATGAGAGCACACATGCTTTGGTCTCTCCCTCTTCTTATGAGGTCACTAGTCCCATCTGGGGCCCCAACCTCATGACCTCATCTAAACCTAATCCCCCCAAAGGCCCCATTTCTAAATGCCTTCACTGAGGGGTAAAGCTTTCACAGAAATTTGGAGAAGACACAATTATTCAGGTGGGACCGCAGTACCCAGTGTCAAGGTGCTAATAGTGCCAATCAAAGTGTGAGCCACACCCCTCCCCCCAATACAATAGGGTGTTTGCCAGAACATTCACATCCTGCTATTCCCCGTGGGGCTCGCCCTGCTCAGACAGTGCCCATGGCTGAGCCAATGCATGTGGGACGTTTCAGAAGCCAGTGACATTTAAGGACGTGGCCGTAGACTTCACACGGGAGGAGTGGGGCTGCTGGGCCCCACACAGAGGATCCTATACCGTGACGTAATGCTGAGGAACTACAGCAACTTGGTTTCCCCGGGTGAGGCCTTCTGTCACCTCTTCATCCTATGTCCTGTGTGTGTGCGTGCGCCCTTCCATGTGCACTCACACATACGTGTGCATATTTATCCCCTGCCTTGTCCCCAGTAACCCACACCCAGGTATGTCCTTGCTCTGACCTGTGTGCCCCAGTTGGGCCCGTCTGTGTAGAGTAGATGCTTCACCCCACATCACCAGAGAGAGACTTCCCCTGGGGCACACACACTGCACTGTTGGGCCTGTTGGGGCCTGGCTGGCTTGTGGCAACAGCATCAACATTTCCCTCCTACTTTCTAACTATGGGCAGGACTTCCTGATTGCAAACCAGATGTGATCTCCAAGCTGGAGCAGTGGGAAGACCCCTGGACTATGGAGAGAGGTGTCGCAAGAGGTCCAGGTGAGTGAAGTACGGGTCTACCAGATCAGGTGTTTTTAAAAATTAATCCTCTTCCCCCCAGCTTTTTTTGAGGTATACTTGACAGATAAAAATTGTATATATATATATTTTTTAAAGATTTTATTTATTTATGTGACAGAGAGACAGCCAGTGAGAGAGGGAACACAGCAGGGGAGTGGGAGAGGAAGAAGCAGGCTCCCAGCAGAGGAGCCCGATGTGGGACTCGATCCCTGAACGCCAGGATCACGCCCTGAGCCGAAGGCAGACGCTTTAATGACTGCACTACCCAGGCGCCCCAAAAATTGTATATTTTTAAAGTGTACAACATGGTATTTGATATACATACACATTATGAAATGATCACCACTGTCAAGCTAATATCCATCACCTCACGTAGTTGCGCTGTTTTTTCCGTGTTGAGAACGCTTACAATCATCTCCTTTAGGAAACCTGAGCTATACAATACAGTGTTGTAACTCCAGTCACCATGCTTCAGATCAGTTTATTTCTCCTCTTGGGCAAGGAGGTGCAATATACATGCAACAGAAAAGAGCTAGTGCGGGAGCCTGAAAACAAGCCCGACAGTCATTTAGCGGTCACTTCCCCAGAACTGACAGCTGCTAATCGGCCTTCTGCCTCTATGATTTTCCTGTTCTGACCTTTCATATAAATGAAGTTTATATAAATATATTCATATAAATTCATTTATTTTTCATATAGTTACAAGCCATACTACATGTGGTCTTTTTGTATCTGGCTTCTAACCTCGGGGAATAGTGCTCTATGAACACTCATGTCTAGGTTTTTGTTTGAGTATCTGTTTTCCATTTTGTTGACCAGGTCCTGTTGCGGTAAGGGTGTGGTTTTAAAACAGCCCCAATGGCAGCTGACAAGTGGGGTGGCTTTCAATGGCCTTGGCCCGTGGCTTTCTGTGTTCCATTCTACCACTTTCCTTCTCTACCGTGCAGAAGAGGCTTAACAGCAGGCCTGTGGCCACCATTCTTGGAAAGGCCTGTGCAGGGTTGGCTTTGGCTGGTGTCTGGGAACTTGGGTTATGGGAGGATTCCCACCATTCCTTAAATGATACGAGTGACTGCACCTAAACCATTTGTACAAACAATGTGGTTTATACTGGATGCCTGCTTTCCTTCTGGGAGTCTGGAATTTTGGTACATGCTATACAGTGGGTGCATACATGGCCAGCCCCCAGTAAAACCCTGGGCACTGAGTTTCTAACAGACTGTAGACTACACTTCATGTGTCAGAATCCAGTGCTGGAGGGGTTTGGTGCACTCTGTGTGACTCCACTGGGAGAGAATTCTGTCTCTGTGCCTTTTCCCTTTGCTGAATTTTGCCTGTTGTCCTTAGCCTAATCAGTCACAGCCATGAGTATGGCTCTTTGTCGAGTCCTAGAAGTCCTAGGGAATCACCAAGCCTGCGGTGGTCTTCTGAACCCTGATCCATTCACTCTTCTGTCCTGCTGCAGGAATCCTGTTGAAAGCCGCAGGTCTGCATTGTTCCAGTCTCGCTGCTGAGGTTCTGTCCATCCCCCTCAGATTGGCAGTGCACATTCAGGTTAAGGCTTGAGCATGTTTCTTTGCTTATTTTTCAGGCTCAGAGCCTGGGCCCCAAGCTGCATGGCTGCCACTAGAGAAAGGTACTCTGCCTCAGGGTCAGATGAGAATGGGACTCACAGGGCAGGATTTCTGGCACACCATCCAGAAAGAAGTCACAGAGCATGGAGGCCAGGTGGCAGAGAGACAGTGCCAAGCAGCGACACTCAACCAGGGGAAGAAGAGCTCAGGGTGGAGCCTTGCAGGGACTTTGTCCTGGCACCCATTCCTCACTGAGCATCAGGGCAATCCTCCAAGGGCTCAAGCTCCCACAAGCCACATTGGCAAAAAGGGCCTCACCTGCCTTTCAGTCCTAGATCAGGGGCACCCCTGCCAAGAAGAGAGTGTGTGTGTGGAAGGCCTCAGCCCTTTTTTAGACCTTAGTCACCCACAAGGAGCTCCCACTGACGGGGGCACATTGGTGTGTGGTGGGTGGGGAGATGCCTGTGGCAAGAACACATGCCTTGTGGGCTATCAACAGATTCCCCATAAACGGGAGCCCTACACGTGTGAGGAGTATGGGAAGGGCTTTGGACAGAGCACACGTCTTGTTCAACACCAGAGAACCCACACTGGCGAGAAGCCGTACACGTGTCGTGAGTGTGGACGGGCCTTCAGCAAGAACTCGTCCCTTGTTAAGCACCAGTGCATCCGCACAGGCGAGAAGCCCTATGCGTGTGGCCACTGCAGCAAGCGCTTCCGAGAGAACTCCTCCCTGGCCAAACACCAGCGGGTGCACACGGGCGAGAAGCCGTTCGCCTGCGGTGAGTGTGGGCGCGCCTTCAGCCAGAGCACTCACCTTGTGCAGTACCAGCGAGTCCACACTGGGGAGAAGCCATTCGCCTGTGGTGAGTGCGGCAGAGCCTATGCTGACTCCTCAGCCCTCCTGGTCCACCACAGAACCCACACGGGAGAAAGGCCTTACGAGTGCCGCACGTGCTGCAAGGCATTCAGCCTCAGCTCCTCGCTGGCTGAGCACCAGCGCTGCCACACGGGAGAGAAGCCATACGCATGCCAGGAGTGTGGGAAAGCCTTCAGCCAGAGCTCGTCCCTCAGCAAGCACCTGAGGACACACACAGGTGAGAAGCCATATACATGCGGGGACTGTGGCCGCGCTTTCAGCCAGAGTTCCTCCCTGGCCAAACACCAGCGCATGCACACTGGCGAGCGGCCCTATGCGTGTAGAGAATGCGGGAAGACCTTCAGCCAGGGCTCCTACCTGACCCAGCATCTCAAGATCCACAGCAGCGAGAAGCCATTCGTATGTGGTGAGTGCAGGAAACCCTTTGGCGATTCTTCAGCCCTTGTCCTGCACCAGCGGGTGCATACGGGCGAGTGGCCCTACACGTGTGGAAAATGCGGGAAGACCTTCAGCCAGAGCAAGTTCCTCACCCAGCATGAGAGGATCCACACTGGGGAGAAGCCCTTTGTGTGTGGCAACTGTGGAAGGGCCTTCATGCAGAGCTCCTCCCTCACCCTCCACCTCAGGACACACACCAGGGAGAAGCCCTACAAGTGCAACGAGTGCGGCAAGGCTTACATCCAGATGTCGCACCTTACTGAGCACTACCGGGTGCACACGGGGGAGCGGCCCTACGTGTGCAGTGTGTGCAGCAAAGCCTTCAGCCGTGGCACACACCTCGTGCAGCACCAGCGTGTCCACGCAGGCGCAAAGCCCTTCATATGCAGCCTGTGCCAGAAAACCTTCTGCAAGGCTGCGGCCCTCATTCTGCATCAGAGGGTTCACGCTGGAAAGAAGCCCTTTGAGTGTCACAAATGTGAGAAAGTCTTCAGCCAAAGCAGATCTCTGGCCCAGCATCGGAAAATTCATTCCCAGGAGACACCATGTGAGTGCAGTGAGTATCAGGAAACCCTCCTCAGCTGTTTCGTCCTCATCCATCAGTGAACTGGGTGTGTGCCAAACATGGTAGAGACCTATCTGTCCTTGGTGTGGCAGTCTTCATGCAGCAGAGGGTCCTGTGAGTGTCAGGAACTCCAGGCCAGTGCAGAGCAGCCCCCTTGCACATCATACGCCCTCTCTGCAGGGTCACTGGGTTGGGTGAGAAAGCCAGAGCCTTCAAGGGGAGCAACAGCCCCTCCATTTGCCATCATACAGGTTCCCACAGATGTCTACCAGGCGGTCGGAGAGATCCACAGGTGTGAATAGTCTCAGCAGGTCTGGAACAGAGCTCATTTCAGTTTTTGCCAAGGCAAAAATGAAAAAAAAAAAAAAATCTTAAAAAGATGCTTTTTGGGGGCGGCTGGGTAGCTCAGTCGGTTGAGCGTCCAGCTCTTGGTTTTGGCTCAGATCATGATCCCAGGGTTCTGGGAATGAGCCCCGCAGCCGGGAGTCTGCTTCCCTGTCTCTCTCCCTCTGCCCCCACCACCTGCTCATGCACTCGCTCCCTCTAAAATGGGTAAGAAATCTTTAAAAAAATAATTTCAAAAGATGCTTTTTCAGTTGTTTGTACCTTGTATTAACTCAAGCCATCTGGTTTTGTTTTGTTCCTCTGTCAGAAAGTAAGGTTTGTAATGCTGAAATGTGCTGTGTCACGAAGTCACAGTCTTTATTTTATTTTATTTATTTTATTTTATTTATTTGACAGAGAGAGCACAGGCAGGGGGAGTGGGAAAGGGAGAAGCAGGCTCCCCGCTGAGCAGGGAGCCCGGCATGGGGCTGGATCCCAGAACCCTGAGATCATGACGTGAGCCGAAGGCAGATGTTTAATGACTGAGCCACCCTGGCGCCAAAGTTGTAGTCTTTAAAAAGACTTTATGTGTCATTCTTCACCTTCCGCATGAGGACTTCATTAAAATCACTTGAGCCAGTGACATTCATGTAAGACCTTAGCACTTCGTAATCACTTACACACATTATTCCATTTCATCCTCTCAGCACCCCCAGGATGCAGAGATTTTTATCCCCACTTCATAGACAAGGAGCTGAGATTTTTTTTTAAGACTTTCCTATTTAGGGGCGCCTGGGTGGCACAGCGGTTAGGCGTCTGCCTTCGGCTCAGGGCGTGATCCCGGCGTTATGGGATCGAGCCCCACATTAGGCTCCTCCGCTATGAGCCTGCTTCTTCCTCTCCCACTCCCCCTGCTTGTGTTCCCTCTCTCGCTGGCTGTCTCTCTCTGTCAAATAAATAAATAAAAATCTTAAAAAAAAAAAAAAAAAGACTTTCCTATTTGAGGCGGGGAGGGGTAGAGGAGAGAGAATCACAAGCAGACTCAATACTGAACACGGACCTGACGCAGGGCCCGATCTTAACGACCCTGAGACCATGACCTGAGCTGAAACCAAGAGTCAGACGCTTAACTGACTGAGCTACCCAGGTGCCCCAAGGAGCTGAGATTTCGAGAGATTAAACCACTTTCCTTAGGCCCCCAGCTAGAGGCCACTCACATCAGGATGAAAATACTGGAGTTAGCATATGGGGACAGAGTGACAACAGTCCCTCCATCCCTTTCAGCATATGCAAGGGGGTATTTACCGTTAAGGAGGCAACTCTAGGGGCGCCTGGGTGGCTCAGTTGTTAAGCGTCTGCCTTTGGCTTAGGGCGTGATCCTGGCGTTCTGAGATCGAGCCCCACGTCAGGCTCCTCCGCTGGGAGCCTGCTTCTTCTCCCATTCCCCCTGCTTGTGTTCCCTCTCTCGCTGGCTGTCTCTCTGTTGAGTGGATAAATAAAATCTTTAAAAAAAAAAAAAAAGGCAGCTCTAGAATTTAATGTTCTCTTGAGACTGGGAGATGGCAGTGTGATTGGGTCCCACCTGAAGAAGCAGGTTGAGCCATCTGGCTGACTGGGAATCCATTGCTCAGTCCAGATGTTGGTTACACGCCTGCTGGAGCCATTCCTTTATTCCATCACAGGTGTGAGCCTTTCACTTTCCTGCACAGCTTCACTCAGGGGTTCTCTGTGACCATCAGGTTGTGGTCTGGCCTTGAAGCCCCTGCACTCACCCACCATAGCCCATCTTTCCGGGTTCATTTCTAGTCATCCCTGTATTGTCCAAGCCCAGCTTGTTTTGGTCTCCTGTCCTCAGCATCAGCTCCAGGGCACCTCCTCACTGGCTGAATCAGAAGCAGCCTGTCCTCCCCTCATGTCCCCCACGGCAGGATGAACATTGTGCTGCCATTGTCCATGTCCTCATTTAGAGCCCACCCTGGACCCAGAGCCCCTTTATTTTTTTTTATTATTATTTTTATTTTTTAAAGATTTCATTTATTTATTTGACAGAGAGACATCAAGAGAGGGAACACAAGCAGGGGGAGTGGGAGAGGAAGAAGCAGGCTCCCAGCAGAGCAGAGAGCCCGATGTGGGGCTCGATCCCAGGACTCTGGGATCACGCCCTGAGCCAAAGGCAGATGCTTAACGACAGCCACCCAGGCGCCCCCCCAGAGCCCCTTTAGCACACACCTGCCTCAGGTGCCTCTGTAGACCCATCCCCTGGCATGTGGCAGGGCCAAAACTGAGAGGGAATGAGTGAGTGAACCAGTGAGACAATACAGAATGACTGCAAGGAAGCCCCAAGACCACCTTCAGGCTTAGTGACTCACTAGGACTCCTAGAACTCAGAAAAGGCTGCGATATTGTTTATTACAGTGAAAAGGATATAAATATAACCACAAAAATAGAAGGTACATAAACTGAAATCCAAGTACAAGCTTCCGTTTGTCCTCCCCCAATGTAGTCATACAGACTCCTTAGTACTCCCCACTAGGAGTGACAATACTCCAACATGGAGTATTGGCAGCAAGGGAAAGTGACTCAAGCCTGGTGGCATTTACTGGGGGTTGGCCACATAGATATGGAGTGCCTGCATGACTGACCTTCGTTTCTGAGCCTCCAGCTATCTCAGAGATCAGCCTGATAACAGTGTGACTCCAGGTCCCATCATAAATCATGCAGACTGTCTGGTGTAAGCCTAAGGCCCCCAGTAAGGAAAGACACTCTTACCAGGTAGGATATTCCAGGGCCTTAGAGGTTCTCTCAGGAGCCAATCTCAGGGGCCAATCCATTCTTTGTAATGTGCAGGTTGGACACCCCAGGTCTACTGAGTTCTACTCTTTGCTGCACAGTGACCCAGCACAGCTGGTGACTAGTGAGGCCTCCTCACCCAGCCAGCTGCCACAGCTACTACTGCAGCACCCGAGAGAGAAGAGGCATCAGCCAACTGGAGGCGGTGTCGGTTGGGTTACTCAGGATTCTCCCAGAAGAGACAGCTTGGTTTTGTAGGGACAAGGCTGCCTCAGGGGCTGCACCTTCAGGAGAGCGTCCCATGTGAGCCCCAGGGACCAGGCTGAGAGGCAGGAGAGCTGGGCAGCTGGTGAGTCTCTGAGGCACTACATGGCATGGACGGGGCAGGCTTGCCCCGGGCCACTCACTCAGCCTCTGTGAAAACAGGGACCGTGTCTTGGCAGTAAGGTGGAGAGACGAGGAGGGATGTGATAGCGCCAGCCCTCAGCAGTTTGCTTCCTTCCCACGGGGTGGTCGGGCCTAAGAACCGCCTAAATCTAGCTCCGTGGGTTTGAAGTCCAGCACTACTGCGATGAGCTCTGGGTCTTTACTCTCTGCCTCATGTTCCTCGTCTGTAAAATGGGGATGGTGACCCCCTCCCTGCGAGGATTTAACGTGTTAACTTGTAGAGAAAGAATATGCCCAGTGTGAGTGTTGTTCCACCAGGAAGCAGCTTCAGCCTGAGGCAGGTCAGTGATGGTCATAGACTGGCCACAGTTGGGCGACGAGAAAGAAGTGCAGCCAACAGCTAGCATGAATGGCCCTGCAGGAGCGTGGCTGGCGGGGCGGGGCGGGGGCGGGGGGGAGAGGGTGGAGAGGGCCAGTTGTGGAGGCACGGGCTTTCAGATGGGAAACACCTGAGCTTTTCTGGCATCTGATGGTCAGGGCAGAGGCTGGCACAGCACCACACAGAAGCAGGGCCATATCCACAGAAGGTCCCTGGGGCAGTTCATTCTTCCCATAAGGCCAGACAGTCTTCAGCTTCTTTGCCCATTACTACTGATGGCTCACCTGTGTGTGTCTCATATCAAACATCTGTGTGTAAAGAGCTGTCCAGACGCTGCACACAGGGCTGGGGAGCTGGGGGCATTGGCTGCAGGATGCAGAGGCGGGGCATCCAGGCCCAGCCAGACCGTCCTGGGGCAGGAGGCAAGGAGTCCATGGGCCCTCAAGGCTCTCACTTCACTCCTTGGGGGGTGTGCATCTGCACCTGAACACACCCTCACAAAACATCCCACACTTGCACAAGACCCTCTCTGTGACCAAACTGCAGTCAGGCTCTTCTGAGCAGTTTTTGATGAGGCCTCAAACCTCAAGCTCCTGTGGCCTTCATTATACAGTCTAGCCAAGTCAGTTTAGTAAGAATCTCCCGCCCTCTTCTTGCCTGGAAAAGGATCCTCAGTAGGATCTCTTCTGGATCCCTGAGTAGGCCTCCGGAGCGGCAATGTCTTTGAAGGCAGAACCCCATGAGATATCTTTTCTGAAGACCTCCATTATTACCCCCATGATGAACTGCAGCAGGTCTTTGAATATGCTCTGTGGTCACCTTCCTTGATCTGAAAGAAACCAAGATCACAAATGTTAACTGTTGACTTTCTAAGCTGAAAAGAAATCAAAAGGATTGATGAAGTGGATGGAATTACTGGCTCAATTCTTCACCCCTCCTTGTGTACATACCCTTGGCCATTATTTGTGGTTCTTCTCACTAAAGGCAGCATGGATACCTCTTCCTTGACTTTGGGTGTGACCATGTGACTTGCTTTGGCCAATAGAATCTGAGTGGAACTGCTAATAGTTAGTTCTGAGCCTAGACCTCAAGCCTGCAGGCATCTCTGCCATCACCGTGAGACAAATTTGCCCTATGAGCCTTACAAGACAAATGCAGCAGAGATGGGCCCAACCTATAGCCTGGAGCCAAGCCCAGACCAGATTAGCCAATTCTTAGACTCATGAGAGAAATAAGTGCTTACTGCTGTCGGTCACTGAACTGTTGTAACTATTCATTACAGAGCAATAACTGAATGATACAACTGCCAAATTAAAATGAATACTCCCTGAAAAAGATGGGATTTGAATTCTGGGGAGAGGATGAGAAAGAGAGGCAGAAAGGAAGAGACGAGAGTGTATTCAGGAAAACCCAGAGGCCTAGAGCACTGAGGTCCAATAATCAGAATAAGCATAAAAGGTGTCTCCCAAACTCTGGGGTAATGGAGTGGAAGGGCCATGGTGGGTATGGAAAGTAAGTGAGAATCCAGTTAAGCAGCTTCAAGCAAGGGAACATTGTCAGTCTGCCATTCATTCATTCACTCTTCAGCAATTCTTCTTGGGGCTCCCATCTGTGCTAAGCTCCAAGGATGCCCTGGCCTCAGGTCATAGAATGGGCAGGACTCCTCTCAGTTCTAACAGCACACACTCCCAGTCTGGACAGAGAGGAAGGCCCTGAGGAAAGCTTCCATTGACTTTCCAGGTCACCCCACACCTACTGTCAGTCCAGGCTTGTTACTTCCTGGCACCTGGGTCTCCTCTAGCTGTTGCCCTCTCTCCCCTCTCCTCAGAAGCCTCCCAGAAAGTATCCCCACACTCATACCAATGCCCCTTCATCCCACTATAGGCTGAACTGGGTCCTGCCCAAATTCACATGTTAACATCCTAACCTAACCCCCAGTATATCCCAGAATGTGACTGTATTTGGAGACAGAACCTTTTTTTTTTTTTTTAAAGATTTTATTTATTTATTTGACAGAGATAGAGACAGCCAGCGAGAGAGGGAACACAAGCAGGGGGAGTGGAAGAGGAAGAAGCAGGCTCATAGCAGAGGAGCCTGACGTGGGGCTCGATCCCATAACGCCGGGATCACGCCCTGAGCCGAAGGCAGACGCTTAACCGCTGTGCCACCCAGGCGCCCCGAGACAGAACCTTTAAAGAGATAATTAACATTAAATGAAGTCATATAGGTGGGCCCTAACCCAGTGACTGGGAGGGAGAGAAACCAGGGATATGCTAATAAGGAAAGGCCATGTGAGGACAGAGCAAGAACATGGCCATCTACACACCAAGAAGAGACGCCTCAGGAGAAACCAACCCTGCCAACACTTTGATCCTGGACTTAACAGCATCAAGAATTGTGAGAAAATAAATGTGTATTGTTTAAACCACCCAGTCTGTGGTATTTTTTTTATGGCAGCTGTAGCAAACTAATACACTCTCAGGGTCCTGAGCCAGCCTTGCTCTCCCCTTGGATGCTGCACTTCAGCCCATCAACCCTGTCTGCTCCATCTTCAAAACAGATCTATATCTGACCACTTGTCAACACCTCTGCCTCCACCATCCTGATCTGACCCACCCTGCTCCCCGGGATTCCAGGAGCATTCACCTCCTAGGTCTCCCTGCCTCTACCCTCACCCCAACAGTTTTCCCCTGTAACAGCCACAGGAATCCTACAAAGAGCTAAGTCATAGCACAGTCCTCTGCTCAAAGGCTTTCTATGGCTCCCACCTCTCTCAGGGTAGACATCAAAGTCCACACATGGCCCATAAGCCCTACACCATCTGCCCCCATAAGCCTCCCCATTCTGTCCCTATCCTTTGCTGTCTCCTTCCCTCGATCCACTCCAGCTGGGCCTCCTTGCCTATACCCACCTCGGGGTCTTGGGATTTGCATTCCATCTACTGAAACAGTCTGTCTCTTTCCTCTATTCAGGACTCGGTTGAGATGCCAACTCCTCAGAAACAATTTTTGTTTCTTTGATTACTGGCTGCCTCTCCAACAATAACATCAGCTCCATAGAGGCAGGCAGTGCCTGTCGTCTTCACTGCAGTGTCACATCTGGAACGGCACTGGCCCTTACTGCTCAGTATGTATCTGTGGAAGGCAAAAGGTGCTCATTCTGGCTGCAGGCAAAGGTCTGATGAGCTGAAGGGGACATGATCACAGGCTAGGGTCAATAAGCATGGGCCAGGGCAACCTCAAAGCCTCATCCGCACACAGGCTGGGCCACCACACTCCCTGTCCTGGGTCTCCAGGTGGAGTCTCCTGCTCAAACTCTCTCACACACCCACATGTACACACAGAGGACATGTTCTCACATATAATCGCACATCCAAGCATCCACACTATTACACAATCACATCCATGATCACAGTCACAGTCATGGCAGCAACATACAGTAATCATACACAGTCTGGGACCTTCCTGCTCTATCAGGCCTTCCTGGGCACCGGCACCAGACACCATTACACAAGGCGACAGCCACACTGTGCTGCAGGAGTATCACACATGGTGACTTAACAGATCTCTCTCTCTCACTCACACACACACACACACACACACACACACACACACACGTGGTCATACAGAATGACACACTCAACCTAGCCTCTGGGGCACCTACAGTCACACAGGACAAACACGTGGAATCACCTGTATATGGTCACAAAAACCAACACACACTACACACGATGCACACCCCTCACACTGACACCCTCACCCCTCAGCCCCACGCACCATGCACGGTTCCGCCTCCCGCACAGCCCCTGGCCCAACTCTCCATTCCCCGCCACCACAACCCCGCAATGGGCCAGCCTTCTGCCCATTACCCGCCCAGACTACAACTCCGGGCGTGCCCCGGAGGGGGCGACGCGTGGCCTTCTGGGGATTATAATCCAGGAGGACGGGAGGGCGGCGTGCGGGTTGTGGAGTTTGAGACGCGAGACCGGCTGAGACCTGTGCTCCTGGCGAGAGGGCGCGCCTGCCGGACAGCGAGGCGCATTCTGGGAATTGTGGTCCCGGCGAGCGGGCGCGCGTGCTGGACGCGAGGCGCATTCTGGGAATTGTGGTCCGGGCGAGCGGGCGAGCCCGCTGGATGGCGGGGCGCATTCTGGGAGTCGTGGTCTAGGCGAGCTGGCGCCTCTGAGCGAGCTCACGGAAGTGGCCGGCGCCGCGCGGGTGAGGTGGGTCAGGATGCGGTGGGCTGGGGTCGCGGCCGGAGAGGAACGCTCCAGGCCCCGAAGCCGCCGGCGCTCGCTGCGGCCTGTGCAAGGCGTGCGGGACCGCCCCGCCGATGGGGACTGAGGCGCAGACCACGAGCGGCGCGTCTGGAGGGCCGACTGACTGCCGCCCGAACCGAGTGTAGACCTCCCTGACGGAATGTGGGACCGGCTGACTGGGATGCAGCCTGAGTGTGCTTCAGCGGCCGCCACATCGCGGGTGTGCGTTTCTGGCTGACGGCTTGATGGGGTGTGTGGCTGACGAAGATGGTGGTTTGAGCTTCCGAGGGGTATTGTGTGATGAGTGAGGGGGTGGGGGTGGGGGTGGGGCTGGCCGTGTGATTTCAGGTGTGACCGCGAGCATCCACCCTCTGACGGGCTGAGAGGGCGGCTTGGAGACGATGAATGACTGTCGAATGCTCGGGTGTGGTGGCGCTGCTGTGACGGCCTGTGATTACTGGACTGCGGATGACACCGAGAAATTTTGTGTGCCGCGGTATATTCTGGGGTATGGCTGACACTGTGCCTGAGATACGGTGTGTGCGTATGACTATGGGATTGACTAAGATTTTGTCAGGCCTACTGAAATTTGGGTGATTTGCAGAGAGTTTACCAAGTATGTGATAGAGACTTTGTGCTTTGCCGTGTCTGCAGCTGGAGTTGTTTGACAGCGGTCACCCGTCTGCGGTTGCGGATATGTCCCCCAGCACCTTCGGCGTGCTTAAGTCCGGCAGGAGGCTGTGGAGTCAACAGATTGGTTGTTCACCACGTGTTTGCTGTGCGCCGGCCTGTACTGGACGTTTGTCATGGCTCGCCTTGCGTAACCTCACAGCAACCCTCTGAGGTAGGTGCCAGTTATTACGACAGCTACACGTAAGGACCACTCTCTTCAGTTGGTTAAACACTCATGGGTTGGGGACCTTGACCTGATGTGACCTAGGGGGATGGCTAAGGCAGGCCCATGTACATGTGTCTCACAGACATCATCAGGGATTTTCCAGAACAGGAGCTCCCGGGATACAAAAGGGAGCTTGGAATCTTGCTGCATATATTGTCATCCCTGCCATTCCTCTTCCCCTCCCTTGTACAGTGATTCCTCACATCTGTGGGTGACCATGCTTAGCCTGTCCTGGTCCCTCCATTTGCTCAGCACCCGTTTACTGTGCACTTGACATAGGCCGTGCCCTGGGCACTGTTGCTCCAGCATGCCCAGTCTCTCTGGGGCAATGTGGTTAGAACCAGAGCTGGGAAAAGAGAGACCCAGGGCACTCAGGATACTTAGCTTGCTCCCAAGTGCTTGGACAGCTCTTGGAGAAGATGGCAGGTAAAGTGCAGTCTGGAGGACTAGTAGAAATTAGGTGCAGAGGGAGATTTTAGAACATGAGAATAACAGGGACAAAGGCTGAAAAGATGGGGTTGGGGATAATGGCAAGGACAAGGTGACAAGAGGTCCAAGTGAGCTTCATGGTGGAGTTAGGGGCTAGAACACAGTTTTGCCAGAAGTTGCCAGCTGCCACTGAAAGGTTTCAGGATTGGGGTCTTATTTTACTAACATTTGCTTCTCCCTGTGCTTCAGGGCATGGCTCAAGTGCCAGCCAACATTTGTTATCTCTTTTGGGTTATAACCATATTAGCGGGTGTAAAGTGGTATCTCATTGGGGGTTTGATTTGCATTTCTCTGGTAGCCATGATGTTGAGCATCTTTTCATGTTGCCTGTTGGCTCTCTGTATATCTTCTTTGAAGAAATGTCTAGTCAAAACCTTTGCCCATTCTTTAACTGGATTATTTGTCTTTTATTATGGAGTTGTTTACATACGGGTTCCTTATCAGATATATAATTTGCAAATATTTCCTGTCATTTTGTGGGTTGCCTTTTTGCTTTCTTGATGGTGTCCTTCAAATCATGAAAGTTTTTAATTTTGATGAAGTTGTTTATCTACTTTATCTTTCATCATTTATCCAGGAAGGCTTTGCACTTTTTTAAATTGAAGTATAATTAACATACAATATTATATTGGTTTCAGCTGTACAACATAGTGATTCAACAGTTATATACAGTATAAAATGATCACAATAAGTCTAGTTACCATTTCTTTACCATACAAAGTTAATACACTATCATTATCTATATTCTGTTTGCTATACATTACATCCCCATAACCTATTTATTTTATAACTGGAAGTTTGTACCTCTTGATCCCTCTCACCCTGTCCCAAACCCCCTTCTGCTCTGGCAGCCATCAGTCTGTTCTCTGAATCTATGAATCTAGTTTTATTTTATATGTCCATTTGTCTGTTTTTTTAGATTACACATGTAAGTGAAATCAAATGGTATCTGTCTTTCTCTGACTTATTTCACTTAGCATAATACCCTCAGGGTCCACCCATGTTGTCATAAATAGCAAGATTTTATTCTTTTTTATGGCTGAGTAATATTCCATTATATATATGTACCCATCTTCTTTATCCATTCATCTACTGATGAACACTTAGGTTGCTTCCGTAACTTGGCTATTATAAATAATACTGCAATGAATATAGGGGTGAATATATCTTTTCACTTTAGTGTTAGTGTTTTCATTTTCTTCGGATAAATGCCCAGAAATGGAATTGGTGGATTGTATGGTAGTTCTGTTTTTAATTTTTTGCATTATTTTTAAGTTTATAAAGAACAATGACCAAAATTAACTATGGTGGGTCACAAACCAAGTCTCAGCAAATTTCAAAGGACTGAAATTGACTAAAGCACATTTTCTGAGCACAACAGTCTTAATCTGGAAATCAACAATAAAAAGACACTAGAAAACCCCAATTATTTGGAAATGAAAGAGCAGATTTCTAAATAACCCACGGGTCCGGAAGAAATCACAACAGAAATTAGAAAATATTTTTAACTCATTAAATGATCATTAAGATGCAACATCAAACTTGTGGGTGTGCAGCTAAAGCTGTGTTTAGAAGGA